>NC_054384.1:55975855-56255855 GCF_017654675.1 Xenopus laevis
CCTTTCCATAATTCAGAGCTTTCTGGATAACGGGTTTCTGGATAACAGATCCCCTACCTGTACTTATTCTGTTTTTAAAACAGCTGCTGGAAATTTGTCTGGGTACTGCCAAAAATCTTCCTTAATATTTGTGGAATTGTTAACTGTCTGTTGTAGATGTCCATATTATTAAGTTTATCATGAGTCTCTGGAGCTAGTGTTGCACATTCCTAAAAAAGTGTATAAGAAGATACACTAGCTTGACAGTGAGTAACGGGTGATAGTAGGCAGTAGGTTTCCCACCTGTCCAGTTTGGATCTGGACAGCCCAGGTTTTTGGAAGGTCAGCCTGGGTTGAAACTGCCTACCTGGTTTTCCATATTAAGAAAACTGGGCAGGACTATCCTAAATTGATGCAGCAATTGGCCAATTGCCAAGTTATGCCCCAAGTTAGGACATGGTCTGCCAAGCATCATTACCAGTGCGTCCCATGATGTTACTGCATGCACTCCTGCCCAGAACGCGCAGCAGGGGAAGGTGGCAACCCTATGGTAGTAGTAATCTGTAAAAATATTGATTGTGTAGCCTTAACTGGCAGTTAAGGAATCTAATTTAATCAAAGAAGGTTTTAATTTTGGGACTCCTTGCATCTGTGCACCCTACTTCTGTGCACCTTTGCATGCCTTCATGCAACTCATCAAAGTAGGTTAAACCTGAAGACTGCTGCAATTATTCCCAACTGCAAGGAATGGGAATAATCTTTGTGTGCAAAATGCATTTTCTTTCCTTCACAAATAAGTTAAATTCATTACAATATCCATGTATAAAACATATACCAAAATTAAGCGTATTTGCATTTCTCTAAAGTTGCATATCTTTTTACCTAGTTCACTGCCTTACCTAAGGCTTGGTAGGATTTGGCCTTCAGTGCAGCTGTATGGTACCTGTGGCCCAGGGCAAAGACCCACCTCACAGCCCCAAGAAACTTGTGATAGTGTTAGCCTCAGGCAGAGGAATAATATAAGATATATGAGAATATAACAAGGCAGACAGTAGACATGAACCCCAAGTGTGGTGCCCTAGACAGGCATTGGACCTGATAAAAGAAAAAGTTGGGACACCACAAGGAAAAACCAAAAAAATTAAAATGGTCACGTGTAGAACTTCCACTCTGCCAGTCTGGGAATATGTCAGACACGTAAATTGTTAAATAAACCATTATTCCACTGTTACAAGACATCTTAAAAGTCTAAAAAGTATCATACTGTACATATAGGGGCCCATTTACTTTGCTCGAGTGAAGGAATAGAATAAAAAAAACTTCGAATTTCAAATGGTTTTTTTTGGCTAATTCGACCATCGAATTGGCTACTTCAACCTTCGACTACGACTTCGAATCGAACGATTCGAACTAAAAATCTTTCGAATATTTGACCATTCGATAATCGATGTACTGTCTCTTTAAAAAAACTTCGACCCCCTACTTCGCCACCTAAAACCTGCCAAGGTGCAATGTTAGCCTATGGGGAAGGTCCCCATAGGCTTCCTAGCAATTTTTTGGTCGAAGTCGTTCGATCGATGGATTAAAATCCTTTGAATCGAACGATTCGAAGGATTTAATCATTCGATCGAACTATTTGCGGTAAATCCTTCGACTTCGATATTCGAAGTCGAAGGATTAACATTCGGCAGTCGAGTTAATTAACCCTCGATATTCAACCATATGTAAATCTGCCCCATAATGTATGCTGAATGATGTTATGTTAAATAGTTAAGCAACAGGTACGTTTTTACATCTGTTGTAAAACCTGTTTATTATAATCCCTTTTATATCAGTACAGATGAAGTGTATATAATTGATGAATATGTTCCCAATCTGCACTACTGATTACTCCCAGTTTTCCACTTTGCTCTACCTGGTTTTAGGGCTCTTACTGACGAGCATTTTTACCTGCGCTCCCCTGCGTTCCGTTTTTCTGCGTTCAGCCGCAGGGGAGTGCAGGAATAGGCGCATTCGATTTTTTCCAATGGGGCTGTACTCACACTGGCACGTGTAGACGCCGAACGCAGGTTGAGACGCAACATGCTGCATTTTTCTTGCGTTCAGCGCCTACACATGCCTGTGTGAGTACAGCCCCATTGGAAAAACTGTAATGCGTCTATTCCTGCGTTCCCCTGCGGCTGAACGCAGAAAAACGGAACGCAGGGGAGCGCAGGTAAAAACGCTCGTCAGTAAGAGCCCTTAAAAAGGAGAGCAATGCCACAAGTTTGGTGGACTCTTTATTTTCAAATCGATAACCTGGAGCATACACAGTTGTAGCCAGGTCCCGATCATCTGGATCAACTGCACATACAATAACGTGGCAGTTTTGGGGGACCCCATGAGTGCAGTTTTGCCTCTGGAGGGTTTAAATAGGATTTGATTTTTCCTTTAAGCACACTGCATTCTTGGAAGCTAAAACATCAGTCATTATTATTTTTCCAGCTAAAACTATGTGGCCTGTGGGGAAATAGAACCAGTTCTTGATTATTGATAATCTGGAAATATATGACAAAGACCCTTTCCCTAGTTTAGGAGAAAACCTCCTTTCTGCTAATCATGTATTGTTTCATTGTGTTCTCAGTTAACAAATATGAACTTGGTTGTGAGGTTGCTATTAGAGGCAATCATGGGATATTCAAAATGTCAATTTCTTTTCTTTTCTTACATTTAACCAATATGTAAATTTTCACTGTACATGCAGAGGCTATGCTTTTGCTATTTTCTAACACAAAAATCACTCCAATGATATGAACCATTAGTGGTGCTCAGCAGTGCTTACTTCATTTTAAACAGCCCATTTCACTTCTTATACTTCCTGTTCATGCAGGCTGTATGGGCCTGACTGATTACTTGTTACTTCCTAAATAGATTCCCAGGATTGCTTATATTTTTCTCTTTTCCATGGTACAAAAATCTACTGAAACAACATATTATTCAACATTATATTACACAGTGTGATTCGATTGTCAGTTGATAGCTGATAGTTGTTGCATTCTTTACTAAGGAGAGAAATAGAAGTGACGCCTAATGTGGGACTGTGCTTGATCTATCAAAAATATTAAGTTGCATACTGATTTGGAGCAATGGTGCTGTATGAGGAATAGGTAATAATGTTGAAGAATTTGTGCTTAGTACAAAGAAACACGGGATGTTGCTATGACTGTGGCTAATTTAGGAATGCTTGAGTCTTTGGGATCAAGCACTCAGGTGCTAAAACCACTTGAGAGTTCCTAAACTCTCACGTGGTTTTCCTATGAATACCTCAGCTTCCTGATGGGCTATGGGCAACATTACTGGTGATGTTTGTTTCCAATGTTAATAAGACTAAGTTTAATTAATGTATATATGGTGTTTCTGACATTCTTTTTTACTCTATTTGCTCTCCTTTCTTTAGCACGTAAGATCTTCTGTAACAGTTATAAAAATAAATGTATTCAGTATATGTGTATACATACCAATGATATGGTGTAAGTTTCTTCTACTGCTGACCAATAGTTACCTGTCCCAGAGTATCAAAAGTCCATATCCGAGTAGTTGGTTAGAAAATAGGTTATGCTTTTCCATTACTCATATATGAAAACATAAATGAGTCTGTTGAGGGTTAAGCCTTGTTCAGCATACCCACAATCCTCTATACAGCTATTTCCAGAAGTGGGAAATCTTGTGCTTAAAGCTATGAGAAGAGACAAACACGGCTTTGCCAGACAATGCATTTTGATTAGACATTAACATATGGTGGAAAATCGCTAGAATGCGAATGAAAGTGATGATAACAAAATTCTCAGGCGCTATCATGTTTTAGATATGCAAGAATGGAACATCTTCTAACCTCTTCAGTGCAGAAGTAATTGGTTAAAGTTTGGGAATTTCTGTACAGGGAAACCTATTTTACATGCATGTTCAGTATGTGTGGTATTTTCTTGTAAAGGTAATTCTACAGAGTGGTGTTGTTTAGTGGGTCATTGTATGCATGCATGTGAGCTGTGAGGCTGTTGTTTGTCCCCATTACCAGGATGCGTGACTGCCACAGTCAGTATGAGAACATGCTGAGATGAAGCAAGGCCTCGCTGGAAGGGAGGGATTACGATTTGGAAATTATATTTTTCCTGTGCTGCTTATCAAGAGATGCAGATACAAATGTGGCTTGTTTTGACAGTTGGGTTTTGACAATTTAGCTGAAATAATTCCTGTAATTATCAGATCCAGGGATTGACTGTGATTAAAAAAAAATTAAAGATCAGTCAAAAGGATTTATATAAAGCTGTGTGCACTCATCCTTTGTTCTCTTGAAAATGTATATATGCAATCAGGAGCATACCTCAGTACACTTGCTCCTGTTTTAATTTAGATGGACAAGACATTATAATTATAATAATTTGTATATTACATATATCATTTTTGTTATAAATATATCTTGGCTGGAGGGCAGGGTTCAAAGTGAAAAAAATGGTAAATTACTCAATTTTTCCATGCCTCTCATGTTGTAAATGATCCTTATTGAGTATGTGCAAGTACTGGGGCACATTGGAACCCAAATGTGTGGCCGGTAGATCAGCATACACTAAACGATTCTGTACAGCCCATGCACGGAGCAAACTGCACTCTGCACCTTGTTCTGGACAGAGCTTAGTGGAGCAAAGTATCATTGAATGCAACACCTGCCCTGAACAAGGTTCTGGCTGTGCCTTCATGTAGGACACACACATTCCAGCCACAAGCTGTTCCTTATGTGCTGGACATATCAAGCAAGGCATTAAAATAAAGGTGCAATTGCTTTGTGTCCCTATATGCTTGGATCTACACTGGATCTAAGCACAATAATATTATTATTGGTAAAAATTGAGATGTACATTTCAAGATATAGCAAGTCTTGAACAAGGGTCTCCACAGAGTAGACAGGTTACTCACCACATTAGGGATAGTGGCCCTGGTGCAACACTCTGAGCCCTCAGCATGGAGAGTGGATAGACCAAAAATACTATTGAGCAGGCACTCAAATGAAGGCAATCTTTCACCGGGTAGTTGAAGTAAAGTAAAGGTGTTTGTTTATTGTGTCCACTTCCTTGCGCCTTTAGTGCTACAAACACTTAGGGGCCGATTCACTAAGCTCGAGTGAAGGATTCGAATTAAAAAAATTCGAATTTCGAAGTATTTTTTGGGTACTTCGACCATCGAATTGGTTAAATTCGTTCGAATTCGAACGAAATCGAACGATTCGAACGAAAAATCGTTCGACTATTCGACCATTCGATAGTCGAAGTACTTTCCCTTTAAAAAAAACTTCGACCCCCTACTTCGGCAGCTAAAAGCTACCGAAGTCAATGTTAGCCTATGGGGAAGGTCCCCATAGGCTTGCTAACCTTTTTTTGATCGAAGGATTTTCCTTCGATCGTTGGATTAAAATCCTTCGATCGATCGAACGTAGGATTAGCGATAAATCGTTCGACTTCGATATTCGAAGTCGAACGATTTTAGTTCCCAGTCGAATATCGAGGGTTAATTAACCCTCGATATTCGACTATTGATGAATCGGCCCCTTAGTCATAGTATTTTTCGGTACATTACAAGATATGTAAGGTATGCACTCATTTCATGAAGAGGAACACTTTGCCGTAAAATAATAATTCTCTAAATGTTTGGAAAAATATTTGGTAAAAGTATTTCATTTTGAATAAAGAAAAAAAACCTTGATGCATGTCTATTATGGCTTTGAAAACTACTGTAGTGAGTTGTAGTACCTGTTATAAATGATATCTGATGGGAATCTTCTTCACAGGCTTTGATGCCACACAAATCAGCTGATAACTTAAATAGGATAACATTTCAATAAAACAAACCCCCGCAATCAGGGGCAATCTTGGGGCTTAAGCCATCTGAGGCAGCAGCCCCAATGCCGCTCCCTATCCATTCTTAAAACACCAGTGTCAGAGCGGGTCAAAGAGAGGCTGCAGCGCTAGTGCAATTAGCATAATAGCACTTTCTGCATTACAGGAGCCAAATTTCTGTGTTAAATCAGGAAATTCAGCTTTTAAAGGAAAACTATACCCCCAAACAATGTAGGTCTCTATTAAAAGATACTGAGTAAAACAGCTTATGTGTAAAACCCTGCTTCATGTAAATGAACCATTATCATAATAATGTACTTTTTAAGTAGTATGTGCCATTGGGTAGTCATAAATAGAAAATTGCCATTTTAAAAAATAAGGGCCGCCCCCTGAAATCGTACGATTCACTGTGCACACATACAAACCACATGTAAGGTCACATGAGCCAATTAACAGACAGAGTTCTGCCTTTTGCTTCCTCACTTCTTCCTGTTACAGTTAGTGTTGTAGTATTTCTGGTCAGGTGATCTCTGAGGCAGCACAGATAGAGTCACAAAATGGTGGTTCAAGGCAAGAGATGTAAAAGGGCAATATTTATGTAAATATATATTCCAATTTGGTACGATTCTTTAATATGTCATTCAATTTGATATAAACTATCTGTTGCTTAAGTATTCATTTTGGGGGTATAGTTTTCCTTTAAAGCTACAAGAGCCTCATGGCAGGAGCCGCCCTGCCAACAATGGTAAACTGTGTTTTAATACGTTTTTTTGCTTTATTAAAAATAATGAACATGCTGTCTTCATCTTCCTCAGCAGAGAGCAGCTTTCAAATCATAACAAAGATATATATTGTTTAGTGACAGCACAAGATATTACAATGACCATCACTTTTTTCTACAAGCTACAGTATTTCCTTTAAAATGAAAGATGCTCCCAGGTGCAAAAGTAAAATGATCATGCTTCAGCGTTTGCACAAGCAACCATTCCCTCTATAATTCAACAACAGCTAGAGGGAAGAAGTATTGATATGGCTGCTTTACAGCTTGCTTTATAATTTAAGAAGTATGTTCATTCTTGAATCCATTTTTATAAAGAAAACTCTTGCAGCAGGGTATTGCATGTAAACTTACTGTATGTACATGTTTTAGGGTATTGGTGCTTACTGGGACAATAATCATGAACTAGTAATATAAATAAACGTAAATGTTAGTTGGAGGCTTAACAATATTATTAGCATATCATTCAGTATTAATGTATCAAGGAAGGTGGAGTTTGATTAGAGATGCCTCAATAATTTCTCCTTGATTCCCCAGGGATGCTTATAATCATGTTTTTCTATAGTGAATAATCTCTTCTTTCTGTTCACAGTCACCAAGTGTTCTATAGTTTGTGGATATTCAGAGAGCAGCAGATATGGATCAGTAAGGGGGCAACCCTCACAGATAT
Source organism: Xenopus laevis (assembly GCF_017654675.1). NCBI lineage: Eukaryota > Metazoa > Chordata > Amphibia > Anura > Pipidae > Xenopus > Xenopus laevis. The sequence continues at coordinate 55,983,150 of NC_054384.1, forward strand.
GTGCTTATGTGTGAACATATTATTCAGGATCCATGCATTACTGGTCAGTCTCAAGGGTGGGTTTCAGTAACAATGATGGGGTCTAGTCTAGGACTTAATTAATATGGCTTATCTACCTGTAGGTTTAGCAGCAAATAGTGCACTCCTGTGATTTCAGCAAATGCTAAACAAAGATTTTTGACGTGGGCAGTGTTAAGGCCACCAATCTAACCCCTGCAATATCACCTTGCAGTGCCGAACCAGGTCGGCCGGGCACCCTAGGCAACCCGGATGACTCTGTCACCCCCCACTGGTCGTGCATGTGCAGAAGTGTGCAAGCAGTGAGGAAGCGCAAGTGTGCATGCACCATAGAGTGCGCACTCGCTTGAACTGCTCAACAGCTTCTGGACAAAACGGTCCGAACTAGGAGAAGGTGTCAGAAGAGGTACATGCCTGGCGCTCCTCTGCCATTGCACCATAGGCACGTGCCTGTTTTGCCTACCCCTAGTTCCGGCCCTGCCACCTTGTATATAACATAATGATTGCAATAATAACACTTGGCCAGAATGGAGTTTAAAGGCTGCAACTTTATTAACTACATCATGTTACTGTAGCATGATATCAACCCAAAAATTGCTTGCTTAACCAATTACTCAACCAAGTGAACAGGCCACCACCATGCCAGCCAACCACATGCACTGAACCTGTATGGGCAAGTAGGAGCAAATTACCTCACTCAAGGGACCCTTCCCCAGAGCATTTGCCCGCCTACCCAGCTGCTATAGCAGCATAATTTCCAACTTACCAAAATTGTTACGGATTCCCAAGGAACCCAGGGCAAGATGCTGCACCCACCTTGCTGGTCAATGCAGACTGGAGGGTCTCCAGCCCAAGCTGCATCTCCTTGCCTCGTAAGTCCTCTCCTCCTAAAAAAGCCTTAACCCCTCTCTCTGGCCTGCCTAACCGGTCAAAGCTTCCCTTTCTCCACTACGCTTGTTCGAGAAGCCCTGTTCTCACAAATGTACTTAAAATATGTGACCTGTTATGCAGAATGCATGGGATCTGAGAATTTTTTCCACAATTTGGATCTTCATACCTTAAGTCTACTAGAAAATCATGTAATAATTAAATAAACCCAATAGGCTGGTTTTGCTTCCAATAAGGATTAATTATATCTTAGTTTCGATCAAGTTCAAGTACTGTTTTATTACAGAGATAAAGTAAATAATTTTTTAAAATTTGGATAAAATAGAGTCTATGTGAGACAGACTTTCTGTAATTTCCAAGCTTTATGGATAATGGATCCCAGACCTGTACCATTTTGCTGGGAGTAATACAGGTATAGGATCTATAATCCAAAAACCTGTTATCCATAATGCTCTGAATTATGAAATACCTGTCTCCCATAGACTGCATTTTATCAAAATAATCAAATTTTTCAACTTTTCTTCTTATTATTACAAAATAGTACATTGTACTTGATCCAAACTAAGATATAATTAATCATTATTGGAAGCAAACCAGACTATTTGGTTTATTTTATGTTTGTATGATTTTCTATTAGATTTTCTATTAGAGTTAAGTTAAGATCCATTATCCAGAAAACCCCAGGTCCTGCGCATTCTGGATAACAGGTCCCATACCTCTAGTATATAATGGAAGAATTTTTTGCTTTTACATATTCTGCAAAGGCAGAATTATGTAACAGTTTTCCAAAAGAACAGCCAAGAGCTGAATTTAAAGGCCATATATGTAGCACGTGCATGCTAAGCATGATGTTTAACAACATCTGAGAACATTTTCACACTGTGCCCTCTTACACAGGTATATTGATATTACTCAAATGTCACAAAATGTTGTGTGCTAATTATTAATGCCAATAGTCTGGTAGGTTGATGCCTCTATTTAAATACTGGTTATTAGCCTATAAAATGTCACCAAGTGTTATAAGGTCCATGCAATTTTTGCTGCCATTAGCAACAGTGATGTAACCATTAATTGGCTGAAATGCTCACAAATTGTACTTTGTTATTATTGTGTAACCAAGGACGGCTCTGGCGTGGGCTTATGTATAAGTATAAAAAAAGACTGATAGGTAGACAGGCATGCATACAGGTTAGAGAAACTTTTCTTACAAGCTTTTGTGTTCTTTTACAAAATGGCCCCATTGATGCAATTTAAAACTACAAAGGCAGTCTATCCTTATTAGCTTTAAATGCCTGATTCATAAAGCTGTTATTAAGTATGCTAATGGCTGTACTTTTTAGTAAAGCATTTTATTAGAAGGCAAATCATCTCCTCAGTGGCTTGCAAGGTGAAGTAGTTGGACCAATAGTTATTTCTTGCCCACTTTCTAGGGAGGAGAAATGACAGTTAAAAACATTTTATTTTTTCTTTTGATACCATCAACTGCTTAGGCACCATTTTTTAGCCTTCTTGTCTTTAGTCAATATACTACAAGATAGAAATAAGGTTTTAAAATATAGTGCACCATGAGAATATATTCTCTTGCCTAGAGATTTGATGGCACATACTGTCATTTTGATGAACGGTCTTTAAAGTGTTTTCATGCTTAGAAACAATTTAATTATACCTATCAAGGAACTTGAAAAATGAATTTAGTCTGAAAGATATTCATATTCATTCCCACAATTCAATATCAAACAGCTTAAGTGTTTTAAAAAACCAAAATCCAAAGAAGCACACGCTGAAAGCGTCAGAGAGAGAGGTACTGTACCTGGTGGAAACTGGTGAAAAATCACATCTATCTTTTCAAGAGAGTTTTGAAAATAAAAGATTTAACAAAGTCATGTGACACTGCATGCCATTTTAGCTAATTAATATCATATATATGTATGGGACGTTATGTACTTCTGAAATAAGAAAATGTTTAAAAAACAGTGTTCATGAGTTTTCAAAAAAAAAAAAAAAGCAGGACTAAAACATGTTTGGGATTTTTTACAACTGCAAGTGTCATTAACAAAGTACATAAATACTTATTACTGGTTCATATCCTTAGGGTTAGATAACTTCCAGAATTTCACCCAAAACAACTGCATTATTATACTATTAAAATAATCTCTATACCTTAATCCACCAATGTTTAATAAATTACATACATTTTTTAAAAATGTGTTCATTGGTAATAAACAGTAAGTAGGCTGACTAGCCATGGTATTTTAAACTTCCGTATTTAATTGAATAAACGTTGATGGATTTAAAGGTATAAAGAATATTTGGTTTGCAGTAAGCAATGTAAAATTGTCACTGCAATGTGCATGTTTTTTCCCCATAATTCAGTGCCCTCGCCCCCCCCCAGTATTAAAGAGGGCCTCACACAATTGTGCTGAAAGTTTCCAAGTCATTGGTCTCAGCTTTGATGTTCATTGTAAGAGTGGAGCATGCACTTAATTCTTTAGATTCAAGTATGCTGTGCTTAGTGATGCAGGGCACTCAGGAAACCCGAAAATTACAAAATCACATTGTAGTATATCAAGCTACTGTATGTTTCATTTTGCCTTAGAAAGGGGAACATATCTTTTGAGTCATAAAGGCAATGGTTCAGTCCACAGATCAACTTTGTACTAATAGATCAGTAAACGTATGCTATAAAGGCATCCTACTTCCATCTATTGCAGTTTAAAGCACACACTAGATAAATTATTGAAAATTGCATGTTTGAATAATGCCCAGACTAGGGGGTGTTCCAGGGAATGCCCACATTTCACACAGCCACCTCCCCTAAATGTGCAAGGTGCAGCTCTTTGCAATGCATTGTAGGAGTGTAAAGTGTTGAGCTGCAGAAACAACCCATGGGCCAACATGTGTAAAGCTGATTAGGAACATTCCACAGAAATCATCCCCAGGATGATCCAGGCCTTTTAGAAGGTATAACAGTCTGCGTAAACCTTACCAACAGAGGTTGTGTGAACCAACAAACCAATAAACATATGTTTATATATATATATATATAGATGGGTGAATCGGACCTGTTTGCCCCGCCAAAACTTTGCGAAACTGAAAAAATTCACTAAAATGCATTGAAGTTTATGGGTCTCAAATTTTTTTTTTTATCATGTAACAATTTTTTTCACCCATTGGAGTCTATGGGCATCATTTTTTGCTGTGGAACTCGGTGAAAATGTTTGCTCATGAATATATATAAATATATATATATATATATATATATATATATATATATATATATATATATATATATATATATATATATATATATATATATACACACAATGTATATACTGTATCTCATATACTTTGTTCACAATATTTATGTCCAGTTTTTTTTGTAACAAAGTTTTTTTTTATTGAATTTTGTTTTTTTCCAGAAAAGAAAACATGTTGACATTGCATGTTAACATTGTGCAATAAAGATCTGACAAAAAAAAGTATTAACATTGCTATGTGTCCTTGTTGGAAGCATTAGTCATTCCTATAGTCCACGCAAGCCCTTTCACTTAAACGTGGTACATTTTTTTCAACGAAGGATTTTTTACATTTTCAGAAATAAACCATGTGAATGCATGATATACATATTGTTTTGTTCACAATAAAATGCTTAATAACAACTGGTGTTAATGTGCTATTCCAAATCTTAAAGATAAAGTAACTATGGGAGAAGCATAACAGTTAGAAAAGAAAGAATAGCAAGAAGGATAGTAAAAGAATTAGAGTCCCCCACTCTTCTTATAACAGTGTTTAGTGGGCTGCTTATTGAGGTTTTTCATCAGGAGATAATGCAACAATTTCAATGAGTTTGGTGGGAAAGTTGTAGAAAAAAATCTCCTATAGCAAGGAGTGTACTCTGTTCTAATACATTTGGGCAACTGGGCAGTCCCCCCAGATATGTACTAGTGTACCTGTAATATCACAACCCCTGAAACATAAAGGTGAATGTATTGGAGAGATTCAATGTTTTCTCTGAGAAGTCATGTACCATCTGGTTAAAAGTTTAAATGAAAGTTCTTTCATCGCCACATTCTCAGATACACTCTTAGCAGCTCTCCAGCTTTTGTTCCAACCAACTCCTGGCAATGGGGTGGGTCCTATTAAGTTATTTATTGTAAACGTATTTCTTGCCGTTTGGTCAGCATAAAGCTGACCAGGTATTAACTGTCAACAGATGACAATCCATTGTTTCCGTCTTGACCCATACTGTAGTAGCTAGTGAGAGTTGCTATTTGGATAATTGTCCAATCTGTGCCACTTTTTAATATAACATCAAATTTGGAACCCCCAAGCCTCCATCTTCTCCAAAATTTGCTTGTAAAAAGCATAGTCTGTTGCACCTAGAGGGAGTTCATTAATATTTGTACCTTGCATTTTACTTTAACCAATAGGATTACAGACCTCCCGCCCTTCCCTTGTTTACCAGGAACTGTCCAGGCAACATTTTTGAAGAAGTTGACAACATGGGAGCATTTTTATATATGAAGAACAGTTGTAACATAGTAGAAAGGAGCATCTCTAACAGGGGCAATGTTTATACTATTGCAAAGCTAAAAATGCCTTAACTGCAATAGCTCCAGTGCATGTTACCGAAACTTTGCAGTTTTGCTAATTTGTTAGCTATGTATAAAGTGTCAGTTTTGCTTCTCACTAAGATTAAGTATAGTATGTGTAATCAGTTGGGAGAGTAGAACCCCAACTGAATGAGGCAGAGAAAGCACTTCATCCTCTGGCCAATGAACTGGACACTGTGGACCTTGAGCTGTTTGTGCTCTTCAAGTTTGCATCCCTGGGATGCCTTAACCCTTTAAGTGCCAGCAGAATTTCACATTTTGGTTACGCGAAATGCCAGCCGTTTTTGAAACATTTTGTGCTCTCTCACTTTAGGGGCATTTTCTGAGGGGAAACCTATAGTTTACCTAGGAAAACTATACATTGTTTTTTTCAGTAGAAACTGAGCTTTCTAAATCTGCCTGAGTTTTTATGTATTTCCACCTGTGCAAAAAAATTTATAGTGCTAAATACCAAAAAAAATGAAAAATTACCATTTTTCATAGTATATCAATTTATACCAGAAAAATATTTCATTTTACGGATGAAAATCCAACTGATTTGGAAAGCCTTATGTCTCTCGAACGTGCCAATACCAGATATGTATAGTTTTAGGGAGATTTAGGACTTCTGTACAGCAAAAACTCCCTGCAGTATATTACCGAATTTTGAAAGCACTAAGGCAGAAAACGGCATGCTTTAGATTCCAAGGCAAAAAATCCTGAAACCATAGGTCTCTCTACTCCCAGCTACCAAACATAAAAGCTTGTCTGAACATAGCGGTTTTTCTAAAAAAAAATCACTTCAAAGGTTTTATTTTGCTGCTCCGCATATCACAAACTATATTAGGTACCAAGAAAAAGCACCTGAAATATGATTGCCAGGGGTCCACTGAACAGTTTGATGCCCATTATGCATAGGTTTACCAAAGTATCTGGCATTTAGAGACACCAATATGAAGTTAGCACATCCAAATTGTTCAGGACTTTACTTCAGCTACTGAAAAATCAACACATTGACTGCATTTTTGTGGGGTAAAAACACAGAAATGTATGTTTACCCCCCAAACCCATATATTTTTGGAAAGTACACATTCTACTGAATCTAAAATGGGTACCCATGCCTTTCTGCTCCAAACTACTGAGTCGCAAGGCTTTCCCAAAATTGTCGGTTTTGGTGAAATATCTGAAAATTGCCTCAAAGTTCAACTTCCCAGCACCATATCACCCATGTATCATTACGCACCAAGAAAAAGCACCCTAAATATGATTGCATGGGGTCCTCCAAACAGTTTGGTGGCCATTGTTCATAGGTTTACCAAAGTATCTGGCATTTAGAGGCCCCAAAATGAAGTTAGTCCATACTAATAGTCCTGTGGGTAACTTCAGCTTATGAAAAATCATCACATTGACTGCATTTTTGTGGGGTAAAAACACAGAAATGTATGTTTACCCCCCAAACCCATATATTTTTGGAAAGTACACATTCTACTGAATCTAAAATGGGTACCCATGCCTTTCTGCTCCAAACGACTGAGTCGCAAGGCTTTCCCAAAATTGTTAGTTTTGGTGAAACATCTGAAAATTGCCTCAATGCTTCAAATTTCCAGCATCATATCGCCCATGTATCATTACTTACCAAGAAAAAGCATACTAACTATGATTGCCAGGGGTCCTCCAAACAGTTTGGTGCCCACTGTGCATAGGTTTACCAAAGTATCTGGCATTTAGAGGCCCCAAAATGAAGTTAGCGCATACAAATATTCCTGTGGGAGACTTCAGCTAATAAAAAATCAACACATTGACTACATTTTTGTTGGGTAAAAACACAGAAATATATGTTTACCCCCCAAAACCATGCATTTTTGGAAAGTACACAATCTACTGAATCTAAAATGGGTACCCATGCCTTTCTGCTTCAAACTACTGAGTCGCAAGGCTTTCCCAAAATTGACGGTTTTTGTGAAGTATCTGAAAATTGCCTCAATGCTTCAACTTTCCAGCATCATATCGCCCATGTATCATTATGTATCACAAAAAAGCACCCAAATAGTGATTGCCAGGGGTCCTCCAGACAGTTTGGTGCCCACTCTGCATATGTTTACCAAAGTATATGGCATTTAGAGGCCCCAAAATGAAGTTAGCGCATACAAATAGTCCTGTGGGTAACTTCAGCTAATGAAAAATCAACACATTGACTGCATTTTTGTGGGGTAAAAACACAGAAATATATGTTTACCCCCCAAACCCATATATTTTTGGAAAGTACACATTCTACAGAATCTAAAATGGGTACCCATGTCTTTCTGCTCCAAACTACTGAGTCACAAGGCTTTGCCAAATTTGGCGGTTTTGGTGAAATATCTGAAAATTGCCTCAAAGCTTCAACTTTCCAGCATTGTATTGTCCATGTATCATTACCAGCATAAAACATCCTAAATATGAACGCCAGGGGTCTACTGAACACTTTGATGCCCAATATGTATAGATATACCAAACTATGTGGCACACAGAGACCCCCAAAATGACAATAGTGTATATAAATTTTCCCGGCTGACGCGCTGGCTGCTGCAATGTAATCACCTGCTGTGTGTATTATGCGACATTAGACCCCCCCAACAGTACAGAGACCATAGAAAACCATATATTTTCAGAAAGTACACATTCTGACAAATCCAATAAGGGTAAACATGTGTTTCTACTGCAAACTGCCAAACTGCAAAGCAATGCTGAACATAACGGTTTTTATCAAATTTCTGAAAATCGTCACAAAGCTTGAATTTTACCCCATTATATGCCCCACATTTCGTAACGTACCAGCATAAAACATCCTAAATATGAATGCCAGGGGTCTACTGAACACTTTGATGCCCAATATGCATAGATATACCAAACTATGTGGTGCACAGAGACCCCCAAATGACAATAGTGTATATACATTTTCACGGCTGACGCGCTGGCTGCTGCAATATAAGCACCTGGTGTGTGTATTATGGGACATTAGACCCTCCTAACAGTACAGAGAAAACCATATATTTTCAGAAAGTACACATTCTGACGAATCCAATATGGGTAAATATGTGTTTCTACTGCAAACTGCCAAACTGCAAAGCAATGCTGAACGTAACGGTTTTTATAAAATTTCTGAAAATTGTCACAAAGCTTGAATTTTACCCCATTATATGCCCCACAATTTGTAATGTATGAGCATAAAACATCTTAAATATGAAGGCCAGGGTCTACTGAACACTTTGATGCCCAATATGCATTGATATACCAAACTATGTGGCGCACAGAGACCCCCAAATTACAATAGTGTATATAAATTTTCACGGCTGACGCGCTGGCTGCTGCAATATAAGCACCTGCTGTGTGTATTATGCGACATTAGACCCCCCCCCAACAGTACAGAAAACCATATATTTTCAGAAAGTACACATTCTGACGAATCCAATATGGGTAAATATGTGTTTCTACTGCAAACTGCCAAACTGCAAAGCAATGCTGAACGTAACGTTTTTTAGCAAATTTGTGAAAATCGTCTCAAAGCTTGAATTCTACCCCATTATATGCCGCACATTTCGTAAAGTATCCGCATAAACCATCCTAAATATGAATGACAGGTGTCTACTGAACACTTTGATGCCCAATATTCTCAGACTTACGAAACTATGTGGCGCACAGAGACGCCCAATTGGATATATAGTAGATAAAATTTACAAGACATAACAAAATAATACAGAAAGTGTGAAATTCAAATAAATTACTAAAATCCAATAAAACCACAAAAATCTATGCTTTTTTTTTTACAGACTAGTGTAATCAGACATCAGAATTACAGTTTGAATATTTTAGCTTGGCAAAATAGTTTTTACAGACAGAATAAAGAAAGCAACAGTTATGCAGAGCTGAAAATGCAATAAAATGGCACCAATGCACCAAAATCCTCAAAATAATCACCGAAATAACATACAAAAGGTATTGCACAGTACGGATAGCGAATACGCTATTCGCAAAGGCAATAAAACATTTTTTTTCAGCCAAAAACACAACGATGCGATAAGGGAAAAAAAAAAAAGCTACACAACAGCGTATGTGTGTATGCATGTGACAATTGGTAAATTGCATGTTATGTGCGTTTGTTTGTGTGTGCAAGTGTGTGTACCCCCCCAAGTGTGTGTGACCCCCCCTGATCACCCAAAAATGTATGTGAGTGTGTGTAAGTGTAAATCTAAGCATGTATTAGTGTATAAAGTGTGTGTAAGTATATTTGTGTGTGTGTTACACAGCCCTGTCCTGGTTCTCTTCTTACATCACCAATCGTTCCTTCAGTGTCTCCTACAATGGAGTATCATCTTCTCTCCTACCTTTTTCTGTTGGAGTTCCCCAAGGCTATGTCCTGGGACCATTACTATTCTCCCTCTATACTTCCTCCCTTGGCAAATTAATAAATTCTTATGGTTTCAACTACCACCTCTATGCTGACGATACTCAGATCTATCTCTCATCTCCTGATCTCAACCCAGAACTCCTAACTCGCGTCTCCTCCTGCCTGTCCGCTATCTCTACCTGGATGTCGCAACGCTACCTTAAATTAAACCTCTCTAAAACTGAAATGGTTCTCTTTCCTCCAACTAACACCAGTAGCATCCCCGAAGTATCCATCATAGTTAACAATTCCACTATCACCCCCTCTCCCCAGGCCCGGTGCCTTGGGGTTATCCTAGATTCTGCCCTGTCATTCACTCCTCATATCCAGTCACTTACTAAATCTTGTCACTTCCACCTAAGGAACATATCCAAAATACGATCATTTATCACCCAAGACGCTGCCAAAATTCTTATTCACTCTCTCATCATATCGCGTCTAGACTACTGTAACTCTCTTTTAATTGGCCTCCCCCTCCAGAGACTGTCACCTCTCCAGTCCATAATGAACACTGCTGCAAGGCTCATACACCTCAGCAACCGCTCCTCCTCTGCCTCGCCATTCTGTCAATCCCTGCACTGGCTTCCGTTACCTTTCAGAATCAAATTCAAATTAATGACACTGACTTTCAAAGCACTTCATAACTCTGCCCCACCCTACATCTCTGAACTCATCTCTATATACTCACCCACTCGCTTACTACGCTCCTCTACCGACCTACTACTCAACTCTTCTCTCATTACCTCCTCACATGCTCGCATTCAAGACTTTGCAAGGGCTGCACCCCTCCTCTGGAACGCTCTCCCACGGTCTGTCCGACTTTCTTCCAACCTTTCTGCTTTCAAGAAATCTCTGAAAACGCACTTCTTTCGAGAAGCCTACCCTCACTCTGCTTAACTACCAAACGCAACACCACATACAATACCACATTTCTCACCCACTTAATTCGATCTTGCCCACTCCCACACCTTGTGTATTACTCCCTTCCCTTTAGACTGTATGCCTATGCATAGGGCCTTCCTCACCTTTTTGTACCTGTATTGATTGTGATGTTTGTTACTCCATATATTCTATGTATGTAATTCATGTGATGTAGTTGTAGAATCACATTTACTTTACAGTGCTACGCAATATGTTGGCGCTATATAAATACATGTTAATAATAATAATAATAATAACCTGGGGTGTGTAGCTGCAGATCTGTGTCCATGATGGCAGGAGGAATGGAGGAGCAGGAGGGAGTCGCCAGATCCATTGATCCGATGCGTGGGCGTCGCTGGAGGAACACGGAAGTGCAGGCAGCAGCAGCAGCGCGCAGACACGTGTGTCTGTTGCTTCTATGGGGCCCCTGGACGATCGCGCCCCAGGGGCCCCTTTCCCACCCGCTCATTGCCTAGGAGGTTCTGAGCGAGCGGGTAAGGAGCAAGCAGCATTTAAAGCCGCTCCTCAGCTACCCCGCACGCATATGCTGCAGAACGTAGAATCTACGTTCTGTGGCATTTCAAGATACTTTTCCACAGAACGTAGATTCTACGTTCTGTGGCACTTAAAGGGTTAAAGGGATTTTGTCATTATTTTTATGATGTAGTTTTTATTTCTAAATTACTCTGTTTATACTGCAAATAATTAACTGTACCGTGTAAAATTTAATTCCTAACAAAACAAGGGTTTATTTTTAGTCGTAATATTGGTGTGTAAGCAGAGATCTCAGGTCATTTTGCCTGGTCATGTGCTCTCAGAAAGAGCCAGTGCTGAACTATGTATGGAACTGCTTTCTGACAAGCTATTCTCCTACTCAATGTAATTGAAGGAGACGCAGTGGGACATGGATTTTTACTATTTAGTGCTGTTCTTATATTTACATGGGAGCTATTATATGGTTACCTTCCAATTGTTTCCAATTCCAATAGTCTGATGGGCTGCTGGTGTGTGTGTGTGTGTGTGTGGGGGGGGTGGTGGTGATATCACTCCAACTTACAGTGCAGTAGTAAAAGAGTGACTGAAGTTTATCAGAGCACAAGTGACATGACTTGGGCCCCATGTTAGATTTCAAAATTAAATATAAAAAAAAATGTGTTTGTGCTTTTAAAAAACAGATTTCGGGGCAGAAGTCTGCTGGAGCAGCACTGTTAATTGATGCATTTTTCACATGACAGTATCCCTTTATTGATCACTGGTGGCTGCAGGAACCAGGATCACAACACTTATTTTATCTTCTGCACTTTAATGGACATTGCCCCAACCTATTGGGCATTGGGAGTAACTGAACTGTTCACTTTTAGCCAATAGGCTGGGATTCCATACAGACATTTTTTAAAATAGCTTTTTCTTATTTATGTATTTATATTTTACTTCTGGTTTGTCACCTGCTCTTTGTCTACAGTACATGTTTTTTAAATGGAGTTTGTGCAATATAATCTTCTGGGCATATGCACTGGTCTAGGAGGGAGATGTGTTGCCATTGGGCTCTTTCTCCCTCTGAAACCCAGCCACCTCTTGCTCCCTCTGAAACCCAGCCCCTTTAAGGGTGCATACAGACTTCTGAAAATGAATGGACAGAGACAGGATAAATGCCTCCGCCGCTAGCCTTGTGGTGAAGCCATCTCCTGCCTTAACACATTCCTTCTCACATAATCACAGCTACATCTGAATCTCCAATCTCTAATCATAAACCAGTGTAGTCTGGCGCGGCTGGTCATTCGGATCCTTTTCATTCAGCCCCTGATCTTATAGATCCAGGGCTTTTCCTTTATTGTATACACATAATACAGTATGCCCACATTTCTGTCCTCATTAGGACCTTTCTCAAGGATTCATTGATGCTGGAATTTCTTTTGTTTGTTTATTAAAATCAGTTACTTTAACTGAGCCTGAGTGCAGAATTTTTTATTTTTTGTTGCTTTTTTGTACAGTATATACACACACACACACACATACATACATACATTCAGGTATCTGATCAGTTATACAGAAACCCATTATCCATAAAATTCCAAATTACGGATGGCCATTACCCATTTTGATAACATTTTTAAAAAATATACAACGGGGAAGGTAAATACTGAACACGTCAACATTTTCTCAGTAAAGTGGGGAGGGAAATCAAGTGACTTTTTGTCACAAAACAAGGAAGTAAAAAATGTTTTCCCATTCGCACCCCTAATTTGCATATACAAATTAGGATTTGGTTTGGTAATTGGCCGAATCTTTCTCGAAGGATGGGGGGGGGGTTCGGCCGTATCCAAAATAGGTTATAATGTATGTATATCCACGAATATCAGACAACCAGCACAGTCATATAAATAAATCTTTACCTCTTATTTTTGTTGTATCAAAGTCCAATGTTTCGGTCCTCTGAAAAAGGTCCTAATGAGGACTGAAACGTTGGACTTTGATACAATAAAATTAAAGAGGTGAAGATTTTTTATATGGCTGTGCCGTTTGTCTGATATTTGTGTGTGTATATATATATATTTATATATATATTGAAAACTAAGGTGTTTGATTATGAGATTCCAAATCACTACTCCGCTGTTAGCTTCTAGTCTCTTCAGTATTCAGTAATCACATTATTGCCATATGTTTTAATGGCCACCTGGCTCAGAACAGTTTTAAAGTCAGATCTGTTCTGTGCTACATTTAGTTGCTCAAGCTTTGGATGCAAATGTACTGGAGGAAATATGTTACCATCCCAAGCTGTGATTATTTATATCCCTATTCTCAAGGATTCTGAGATTAATACATATTCAGTATGGAATGCCCAATTATTGTGTAGTGCTCAGAGATTCATACTGAACTATAAGCATCATGTTTTCTTTTCTACCATTAAATAGAAAGTTGCTGTCACGGTCTGCACTCTAAATTCAGAACCAATGCTAAGCACCCTGTTCTCAGCTCTTGCTTCCGCCTTTAACAGCCGCCTTGTACCTCGGGAGGAGCCCTCGGCTAATCGGATGTCGCCAGGTCTTAATAAGAGAGATGCCAAACGAGAGGTTCTGAACAAGCAAAGGGGAACTACTGTAAAGCAAAGTCTTTTGGGCAGACAGTCACGGTACAAGGCGTAGACAGGAGGCGTAGTCAGATCAGGCTGGGTTTGGGCAGGCAGAGTACAAGCGGAGTCAGACAGGCAGGGATCAAACCAGGAGATCATTCAGAAAGGCGTTCAGAAACAGCAAAGTCGATAATCAGGCAAGGGTCAGGGTTCTGTAATCAGGATAGTCAGTAGCAGGCAGGGGTCACAACAGAGATCAGATTTACAGAAGCTTAAACAGCACAGAAGCAAAAGGAACAAGATCCTATAATGGGAAACGTACTGCAGCTTCTAATGCGCCTTTTAACATTTTGAATTTCCCGCCATTGCGCAAGGACGCAATCATGCCAGCCTGATCGCGCACAGAAACTTCGGAAGTGCGCGCCCCGCGCGCCCTAAGGCAGTGCATTGCGGAACGCCGAGGGACCAACAGCATGCGGCGGGCGTCCCCGCCAGCCCACTGGACCACCAGGGTGAGTGGCCCTAACATTACCCCCCCCCCGAGGAGGGGCCACCGGACCCCCAGGTATCTCAGGGAACTTACGTTGAAATTGGTTCCTGAGACGATCAGCCCTAACATCACAAACAGGAACCCAAGAATTCTCCTCAGGGCCGTAACCCTATCAATGAACAAGATACTATAGCTTACCCCGCATAAGGCGAGAGTCAAGGAGTTCTTGGACTACGAATTCAGGCTGACCTTCTACCAACACTGGAGGAGGAAAAGACTGTTGGCGCACCTGTGTGGCTGGTTTTAATAGAGAGACATGAAAAGAATTAGAGATCTTAAAATTATCAGGTAGTTTGAGACGAATGGAAGAAGGATTGATTATTTCAATAATGGGATATGGACCAATAAACCTGGGACCCAATTTAAGTGAGGGAACCTTAAGTTTGATGTTTTTTGTGGATAACCAAACTGAGTCTCCTACCTGATATTTGGATGCCTCTCTATGAGACTTATTGGCTGCCCTCTTTTGAGCGGCCGTAGCTGCAGAAAAAGAGTTGTCCACCCCAGACGAGATCTTGGCAAATTGTTTGACAGAAGAATTGACAGAAGGTACAGAGGATAATGAACCAGAAAAAGAAAATGCTTAACAATAAAAAATGGAGATTGAACAGTAGAAGCATGAGTTGCATTATTGTGAGCAAATTCTGCCCAGGGTAATAGTTCAACCCATGAGGATTGATTGTCAGAAACATAACACCTTAAAAATTGTTCAAGGGACTGATTAACCCTTTCAGTTTGACCAATTGTTGTAGGGTGATATGCAGTAGAGAAAGACAAATCAATCCCAACCAGAGAGCAGAAAGCTTGCCAAAATTTAGAAACAAACTGTACCCCTCTATCAAAAACAATATTAACCGGAAGTCCATGTAATTTGAAAATATTAGAAATGAATAATTCAGCCAACGTCTTAGAAGATGGGAGGTGTGGGAGGGAAATGAAATGACTCATTTTGCTAAACCTATCCACAATCACCCAAATCACAGTTTTCCCTTGAGATAAAGGGAGGTCAACAATAAAATCCATAGACAGATGGGACCAGGGTCTGTCAGGAATAGGTAATGGTTTTAGCAATCCCTGTGCCAGATTCCTAGAAGATTTTGATCTCTGACAAACAGGGCAAGAATTAACAAAATTTTGACATCTTGTTTAAAAGAAGGCCACCATACATAACGGCATAATAAAGACACAGTTTTAGATATACCTGGATGTCCGCCATTTTTAAATTATGAACCTCAACCAGATCCTGTTCCTATAAGCCCTCAGGTACAAATAACCTCCCGGAAGGAGTATCTACAGGGGCAGACGATTGAGCTGAGGATAATAGTGTGGCAAGCTCTGATCCCAGAGCTGCCACAATTAACTCACTTGAAATGATGGGAGGACACTCAGTAGGTTCAGACAGGTTGGACTCAAAACTCCGAGAGAGAGAGATTAGCTTTAGTGTTTTTAGAACCAGGCCTCTAAGTGAGAGAGAAATTAAACCGGGTAAAAAATAAAGCCCATCTAGCCTGCATAGGATTCAACCATTTGGCAGACTTGATGTATAACAGATTCTTGTGGTCCGTAAAGACCATTATAGTATGTTTAGCCCCCTCCAGCAAGTGTCGCCATTCCTGAAAGGCCCATTTGATAGCCAACAATTCTCTATTTCCAATTTCATAATTGGCTTCGGCAGGTGAAAATTTCCTGGAGAAGAAATCACATGGATGCACCTTGCTGGTTATCGGATGCCTTTGAGAAAGGACCGCCCCTGCCCCAACCTCTGAGGCATCAACCTCTACAATAAAAGGAAGTGTGGTATCAGGGTGACGAAGAATGGGGCAGAGACAAACTCTTTTTTAAGAAATTCAAAAGCTTGAATAGCCTCGGGAGGCCACATACTTGGATCTGCACCCTTTTTGGTTAGATCCATGATTGGAGAAACCACCAAAGAAAAGTTCCTAATGAACTGATGATAATAATTAGCAAAGCCTAAGAATCTTTGAATTGCACGTAAAGAAAGAGGCTGAGCCCAATCCAATACGGCCTTAACATTCCCAGGATCCATTTCAAGACCCTTACCGGAGATATTGAACCCCAAAAATTGGACAGAAGAAACCTCAAAGGTGCATTTCTCAAGCTTCACAAATAAATGATTCTTTCTTAACCTGAGCAACACTTCCAGGACATGTTTTTGATGGTCACTCAAGTTAGAGGAAAAAATTTGAATATCGTCAAGATATACCACTACGAATAACCCAAGAAGGTCCCGGAAGATTTCATTGACAAATTCCTGGAACACTGCGTGGGAGTTGCAAAGACCAAATGGCATCACTAAATACTCGTAGTGGCCATCCCTGGTGTTAAAGGCCGTTTTCCACTCATCCCCTTCCCTGATACGGATGAGGTTATATGCACCTCTAAGGTCAAGTTTGGAATAAATAGAGGCATTATTGACCTGATCAGATAGTTCAGAAATCAGAGGAAGGGGATAACGGTTTTTGATGGTAATTTTATTAAGACCTCTATATTCGATACATGGGGAAGACCTCCATCCTTCTTGCCCACGAAAAAGAACCCAGCACCAGCTGGGGAACTAGATGGCCTAATGAAACCACTTTTGAGTTTTTCTTTGATATACTCTTTCATTGCTTAGGCTTCGGGCAGAGAAAGAGGATATGTTCTCCCTCTAGGGGGAGTAGACCCAGGAATGAGGTCACTTGGGCAGTCATAACACCTATGTGGGGGTAAAGTTTCTGCAGCTCTTTTAGAAAATACATCAGAAAAGTCTGAATAAGCAGCGGGTAACCCCTCTAGAGACGTGACTGCCACCAATTGAGGAATACTTATGCAAGAGCCCTTACATTTTTGACCCCATTGAAGAATCTCCCCAGTTCCCCAATCAATATGTGGGTTATGTACCTGCAACCAGATTAAACCTAAAATGAGAGAAGAAGAACCTTAGATAACAAAGAAAGATAACTCCTCAGAGTACAGATTGTTAGTGCACATGGACAAATCCACAGTTTTCCTCGTTACCAGACATGGAAGCTAAAATAAGTTAATGCAGGCAAAATTTGGACTGAGCTCTCTGACCCCATTCCTCAATCTGCAGGGAAAATTAGCCAGACATTGAACACACATGTACAAAGTGGACACACAAGTAAATTCCTGACCTAAGGGCCCTAGATCTGCATTAACTTGATAAATAAAAATGTAAAGTCAACTTTAGTGCAATTGTACCAAAAAATTATGAGCCAAATAAACAGCTTTAGAGGGCAACACTGGTGGTTGGTGTGAAAAAATTATACAGCTGTATTGTACTTGTTGCAAACTAGTAGATTTATTTAGGGGGAATGTAATAAAAACACAATTTGAAAAGTTATGCCTTTGCATGAATTTGATTTAGCTTTTGCAACCCAGAAACTGTTAGCGACCACTTCCTACAGTGGAAGAAGGTTTGCAAATGTTATAGTTTGCACCAGTGTGCAGTGAATGTAATAAAACATCTTACTGAAAAAGTTATGTTTATGACACCTACAAGCACTTCTTAAAAAAAGTTAAAATTTGCAATGCAATAACGGTACTGGTACAGCCGGTGTGTTTGCTTTAGAAACTCTACTACAGTTTGTATAAACAAGCTGCTGTGTAGCCATGGATGCAGCCATTCAAAGCTGGAAAAGCGAGAAAAGGCACAGGATACACAGCAGATAACAGATGAGCTCTGTAGTGTCCTAAATATCTATATTTATATGCAGTTATATCTTGCCTTTTGGGGAATCTTTAGTTCATGTTTTCTTTGGTACTTTGAATGTTTGGCTGGATCCAGGAAATAAGGAATATGCAATGGTAAAACTATAAGAAAGACTGAATAGGCTCCTCTCAACCTTGAATTTTATAATTAATGTAATCATTATTTCTTTTATTGTAAAAAGCTAATACAAGGACAGACAGTGGGTGTCATTTCAGCTGTTACAGAACTGTTTTAGTTACATATATTTAACCCTTTAAGTGCCACAGAACGTAGAATCTACGTTCTGTGGATCAAAGGACCAAAGTGCCACAGATCGTAGATTCTACGTTCTGCAGCACTTCCGGGTTTGCGAGCGGAGGAGCGGCTGTTAGAGCTACTCGCTCCATTCCTTCACGATCCCCTGCCCCTAGACAATGAGCAGAGCAGGGGATCGTGTGGCCCCTGGGGCGCGATTGCCCAGGGGCCCCAAAGCAGCAGCAGGGACGCGTTTCCTATGCGTTCTGCTGCTGCCTGCACTTCACTTCCGCCCAGCTCTGCCCCCCCATGGCTGCTGACCGTTGGAGCTGGAGATCTGCTGTGTGGGACCCTTTATCAACGATCTGAAGCATCTACCCCAGGTAAGTGTAACATTTACACACACAAAAACACACAAACACACCAACACACACTTATTACAGTAATATACACTTACATTCACACTTACACACACTCACACATAGATTTTTGGAGATTGGGGGGGTCACACACACTCACAGCACCCATGTACACTTGCACACGCGCACACGCGCAAATAACATGCAATTTACCCGTTGTGCACACGCATATGTACATATATGGCTTTGTGGCTTTTTTTTTTCTTATCGCATCGTCTCTTTTTGGGCTAAAAAAAATGTTTTATTGCCGTTCCGAATAGCGTATTCGCTAACCGTACTGTGCAACAGCTTTTGTATGTTATTTTGGTGGTTATATTGCAATTTTGGGTATTTTGGTGCATTTTTAGCCATTTTATTGAATTTTTAGCCATTTTATTGCATTTTCAGCTCTGCATTTGTGTTGTTCACTTGTTTCTGTCCGTATAATCGATTTGGCCCAGCTAAAATATTCAAACGGTAATTCTGGTGGCCGATTACACTAGTGTGAAAAAAAAAGCATTGATTTTTGTGGTTTTATTAGTTTTTGGTGATTTATTTGCATTTCACACTGTTCTGTATTATTTTGTTTTGCCTATGTAAATTTTATCTACTATATATCCATTTGTGGGTCTCTGTGCGCCACATAGTTTGGTATATCTATGCATATTGGGCATCAAAGTGTTCAGTAGACTCCTGTCGTTCATATTTAGGATGTTTTATGCTGATACGTTACGAAATGTGGGGCACATAATGGGGTAAAATTCAAGCTTTGTGATGATTTTCAGAAATTTGATAAAAACCGTTATGTTCAGCATTGCTTTGCAGTTTGGCAGTTTGCAGTAGAAACACTTATTTACCCATATTGGATTCGTCAGAATGTGTACTTTCTGAAAATATATGGTTTTCTGGGGTCTCTGTACTGTTAGGTGGTCTAATGTCGCATAATACACACACCGGGTGGTTATATTGAAGCAGCCAGCGCGTCAGCCGTGAAAATGTCTATACATATTGTCATTTGGGGGTCTCTGTGCGCCACATAGTTTGGTATATCTATGCACATTGGGCATCAAACTGTTTAGTAGACCCCTATGTTTATATTTAGGATGCTTTATGCTGGTAATGATACATGGACAATACGATGCTGGAAAGTTGAAGCTTTGAGGCAATTTTCAGAATATTTTACCAAAACCGCCAAATTTGGCAAAGCCTTGCGACTCAGTAGTTTGGGGCAGAAAGGCATGGGTACCCATTTTAGATTCTGTATAATGTGTACTTTCCAAAAATATATGGGTTTGGGGGGTAAACATATATTTCTGTGTTTTTACCCCACAAAAATGCAGTCAATGTGTTGATTTTTCATTAGCTGAAGTTACCCACAGGACAATTTGTATGCGCTAACTTCATTTTGGGGCCTCTAAATGCCATATACTTTGGTAAACCTATGCACAGTGGGCACCAAACTGTTTGGAGGACCCCTGGCAATCACAATTTGGGTGCTTTTTTGTGATACGTAATGATACATGGGCGATATGATGTTGGAAAGTTGAAGCATTGAGGCAATTTTCAGATATTTCACAAAAACCATCAATTTTGGGAAAGCCTTGCGACTCAGTAGTTTGGAGCAATAAGACATGGGTACCCATTTTAGATTCTGTAGAATGTGTACTTTCCAAAAATGTATGGGTTTGGGGGGTAAACATATATTTCTGTGTTTTTACCCCACAAAAATGCAGTCAATGTGTTGATTTTTCATTAGCTGAAGTTACCCACAGGACAATTTGTATGCGCTAACTTCATTTTGGGGCCTCTAAATGCCATATACTTTGGTAAACCTATGCACAGTGGGCACCAAACTGTTTGGAGGACCCCTGGCAATCACAATTTGGGTGCTTTTTTGTGATACGTAATGATACATGAGCGATATGATGCTGGAAAGTTGAAGCATTGAGGCAATTTTCAGATATTTCACAAAAACCATCAATTTTGGGAAAGCCTTGCGACTCAGTAGTTTGGAGCAATAAGACATGGGTACCCATTTTAGATTCTGTAGAATGTGTACTTTCCAAAAATGTATGGGTTTGGGGGGTAAACATATATTTCTGTGTTATTACCCCACAAAAATGCAGTCATTGTGTTGATCTTTCATTAGCTGAAGTTACCCACAGGACTATTTGTATGCGCTAACTTCATTTTGGGGCCTCTAACTACCAGATACTTTGGTACACCTATAAACAATGGCCACCAAACTGTTAGGAGGAACCCTGGCAATCATATTTAGGGTGCTTTTTTTTGGTGCGTAACGATACATGGGTGATATGGTGCTGAGAAGTTGAAGCTTTGAGGCAATTTTCAGATATTTCACCAAAATCGACAATTGTGGGAAAGCCTTGCGACTCAGTAGTTTGGAGCAGGAAGGCATGGGTACCCATTTTAGATTCTGTAGAATGTGTACTTTCCAAAAATATATGGGTTTGGGGGGTAAACATATATTTCTGTGTTTTTACCCCACAAAAATGCAGTCAATGTGTTGATTTTTCATTAGATGAAGTTACCCACAGGACTATTTGTATGCGCTAACTTCATTTTGAGGCCTCTAAATGCCAGATACTTTGGTAAACCTATGAACAATGGCCACCAAACTGTTTGGAGGAACCCTGGCAATCATATTTAGGGTGCTTTTTTGTGATACGTAACGATACATGGGTGATATGGTGCTGAGAAGTTGAAGCTTTGAGGCAATTTTCAGATATTTCACCAAAACCGACAATTGTGGGAAAGCCTTGCGACTCAGTAGTTTGGAGCAGAAAGGCATGGGTACCCATTTTAGATCCGGTAGAATGTGTACTTTCCAAAAATATATGGGTTTTGGGGGGTAAACATATATTTCTGTGTTTTTACCCCACAAAAATGCAGTCAATGTGTTGATTTTTCATTAGCTGAAGTTACCCACAGGACTATTTGTATGCGCTAACTTCATTTTGAGGCCTCTAAATGCCAAATACTTTGGTAAACCTATGAACAATGGCCACCAAACTGTTTGGAGGAACCCTGGCAATCATATTTAGGGTGCTTTTTTGTGATACGTAACGATACATGGGTGATATGGTGCTGAGAAGTTGAAGCTTTGAGGCAATTTTCAGATATTTCACCAAAACCGACAATTGTGGGAAAGCCTTGCGACTCAGTAGTTTGGAGCAGAAAGGCATGGGTACCCATTTTAGATCCTGTAGAATGTGTACTTTCCAAAAATATATGGGTTTTGGGGAGTAAACATATATTTCTGTGTTTTTACCCCACAAAAATGCAGTCAATGTGTTGATTTTTCATTAGCTGAAGTTACCCACTGGACTGTTTGTATGCGCTAACTTCATTTTGGGGCCTCTAAATGCCAGATACTTTGGTAAACCTATGCGCAGTGGGCACCAAACTGTTTGGAGGAACCCTGGCAATCATATTTAGGGTGCTTTTTCTTATTACGTAATGATACATGGGTGATATGGTGCTGGGAAGTTGAAGGTTTGAGGCAATTTTCAGATATTTCACCAAAACCGACAATTTTGGGAAAGCCTTGCGACTCAGTAGTTTGGAGCAGAAAGGCATGGGTACCCATTTTAGATTCTGTAGAATGTGTACTTTCCAAAAATATATGGGTTTGGGGGGTAAACATATATTTCTGTGTTTTTACCCCACAAAAAATGCAGTCAATGTGTTGATTTCTCAGTAGCTGAAGTAAAGTCCTGATCAATTTGGATGTGCTAACTTCATATTGGTGTCTCTAAATGCCAGATACTTTGGTAAACCTATGCATAATGGGTATCAAACTGTTCAGTGGACCCCTGGCAATCATATTTCAGGTGCTTTTTCTTGGTATGTAATATAGTTTGGGATATGCGGAGCAGCAAAATTAAACCTTTGAAATGATTTTTCTAAATTTTTAATTTTATTTAGAAAAACCGCTATGTTCAGACAAGCTTTTCTGTTTGGTAGTTGGGAGTAGAGAGACATAGTTACCCATTTTGTAATCGGCAGAATGTATACTTTTCAAAAATTTATGGTTTTCTGGGGTAAACCTATGGTTTCAGGATTTTTTGCCTTGGAATCTAAAGCATGCCGTTTTCTGCCTTAGTGCTTTCAAAATTCAGTAATATACTGCCGGGAGTTTTTGCTGTACAGAAGTCCTAAATCTCCCTAAAACTATACATATCTGGTATTGGCACATTCGAGAGACATAAGGCTTTCCAAATCAGTTGGATTTTCATCTGTAAAATGAAATATTTTTCTGGTATAAATTGATATACGATGAAAAATGGTAATTTTTCTTTTTTTTTTTGGTGTTTAGCACTATAAATTTTTTTGCACAGGTGGAAATACATGAAAACTCAGGCAGATTTAGAAAGCTCAGTTTCTACCGAAAAAAAACAATGTATAGTTTTCCTAGGTAAACTATAGGTTTCCCCTCAGAAAATGCCCCTAAAGTGAGAGAGCACAAAATGCTTAAAAACGGCTGGCATTTCGCGTAACCAAAATGTGAAATTCTGCTGGCACTTAAAGGGTTAAATAACACAAAACATTTAACAAAAACGGAAGTGCATTATGCCTCCAATGAAAGTATCAACAAACATTTTGCGCCACAGTGTCTTTATTGGAAAGGCAACACTACTAAACACAGATGGAGCTGTATCAGAGGAACACTGTTATAAATACTGGTGGTGCAACTGTGTAAGTGTCTGCTAGCAATGGAGCCTACAGACAACAAGCAGAAACAGTTTTGAAAATATATTCTTAAAAACGGTAACTACAACAGGATGGCAATAAAAGTACTATAGATATTAATATATAATATTAATGCAACCATTTCCCCTTTACAGATTAAGTTATTGCTTAGGGTATTAGAAGCCAACCTGGTTAAGGGGAAGAAACGCATGGTACAGTATAAATTTATCATTAGAAAGATACTCTGATACCATTGTGGCATTTTAATTGGCCTTCATACAGTGAACAATTAATATTTTATACATGTATGATGTCAATGAATGTTAATACAGAAAGTAAAAAACCTGGTGTGCTCAGGTCCTCATGGGCCCCTGCCAGCCCAGACCTGCTCCCCTGGCTGCCCCATAAAGACCTGCAGCGCGATGGTGTTTGTGTGCAGCACGTCTTTTGTGCATGTGTGCTCCGTATTTACACTGGTGCAGAGCGTTTAATGGTTTGGAAGGGGGCCCCCGGGGACTGCCAGGAGGACCCTTGTTTTGCAGCTCCGGTGGGCCCCCAAGGCTCCAGTCCAACCCTGATCATATAGCTATGGGATTATGACTATGAAGATTTTTATTCATCCAGGTCATGGTATATCTAGAGATATGTGTCCCCAGGCTTTTTCATTGGTAAAAAAAATATAAATTTATTTAAAGTTGCATTAAAAAGTTTTGATACATACTGACCCCACACAGTCCACCTTTCGTACCCACCGGCACTCAGTCATAGGTGACTAAGTGCCAGTGGGTAAGAAAGGTGGACCGTGTGGGGTCAGTATGTATCAAAACTTTTTAATGGAACTTTAAATAAATTTATATTTTTTTACCAATGAAAAAGCCTGGGGACACATATCTTTGGATATAACTGTGTTTATGCTGATTGCCTGTGAACTGGGGCAAGTCCCTTTGGCTTGGGAAACATAGAAGTCAGGCGTGGATTCCCAACTAAATATTGATACATGGTGTATCTAGTATAGGTAAATCTAAAAACAACTGGACTTGCTGAGTAATCAATGAAGACTTTTCACTACTCATCCGAGCAGCTTCTTCAGTTCAACTGACTGTTGTGTGAAGTTCTCGGCATATAAACTCTTCCACTAATCCAATCACAATGGCACATTGAAACTCTTAAAAGAGGTGACATCTGAATAATTTCACAGAGGTGTTGATTCTGTGTAGTTACTGTGATAGGATTATCCAATGTGTCATGCAACTCCTAGAAACAAGTGTTACTTGTGAGAGTTGCATGAATGGATGTTTGAAGTGTTCTGAAACCACCAGGGTACAGATGTTAGAACAGCATTGTATGTAGCAGACAGGTGAAGTTGAAGGACCCTGCCTCTATTTAGGGATGGTTTCTCCACCTTGACATGAACGCCTCTTTTACGCCTCGTTCAAACCAGTGGTCTTCTTTATCCAAGACTTGGACCTTGCTATCTTCAAAGGAGTGTCCCTAGGTGTAGAAAGACAGTTGAGTTTTGCCCTGTAGAGTTTGCCCTCCTATGCTGAGCCATTCACTTGGTGAGCAGTTGTTTTGTCTCCACAATGTATAGATCTGTGCACTTTTCGATACATTGGACACGGTATACCACAGTTTACCACATTGCTTTGTTTTTCTTTTGGTGTTGGATCCTTTGGGTGTTCCAGTTTTTGTCTGTGTGTTGCTAGGCTTGAAAAACACAGAGACGTGGTGTTTGTTGAAAATCCTCCTGAGTTTCTCTGACACTCCAGCTACATATGGTATGACTATGTTTTGCCTACTATGTGTCTCCGGGGCGGTTATTTCTGTTGGTGTTCCTATTGGGCTTGGTTGCTGCTGTTTTGACAAAGGCCCAGTCTGGGTAGCCACACGCTTTCAAAGCTCCTCTGAGATGTTTTTGCTCTTTGTCTTTGGACTCTGTATCAGTTGCCAAACATTCCGCCCTGTGGTGTAGAATTCTAATGACACCCAGTTTGTGTTCCGCGGATGGTGGGAATCAAACAACAGATATTGATCTGTATAAGTGGGTTTCCTGTATACTTCCGTCTTCAAGTTACCCCCCTCTTGGATGCATACAAACAGTCCAAAAAGGCAAGTTTGTTCTCGTGGACATCTCCCCTTGTGAACTTGATGTTATTGTCCACTGAGTTAATGTGTTCTGTAAAGGCCAGCACTTCATTGGATCTGATTTTAACCCAAGTGTCATCCACATACCTGAACCAGTGACTCGGTGTAGTTCCCTGGAAAGTAAGTAAGGCCCTCCTTTCCACTTCCTCCATGTACAAGTTTGCTACAATGGGAGAGACTGCAGAACCCATTTCACAGCCATGTTTTTGTCTATAAAAAAGGTTCTTGTACTTGAAGTATGTGGTGTTAAGGCACAAATCTAGCAACAAACATACTTGGTTGGGCTGAGCTTCGTTCTGCTGCTGAGGATGTTATCTTGTTGCAGTCGATTTCTTACATTCTCAATTGCCTCTGTCGTAGGTATACATGTGAACAATGACGTGTTCACATGTATACCTACGTATTCAAGAAACTCTCACAAGTTACACCTGTTTCTAAGAGTTGCATGACACATTGTATAATCCTAAATAACTACACAGAATCAACACCTCTGTGAATTTCTTCAGATGTCATCTCTTTGAAGAGTTACAATGTGCCATTGTGATTGGATTAGTAGAAGAGTCTATATGTCGAGAACTTCCCACACCAGTCAGTTGAATTGAAGAAGCTGCTCGGATGAGTAGTGAAACGTCTTCAATGATTACTCAGCAAGTCTAGTTGTTTTTAGATTTACCTATACTAGATAAAATATGGTATTAGTTTATCAGAAACCTGCTATCCAGAAAGATCCAAATTACGGTAATCTATCTCCCATAGACTCCAATATAATCAAATAATCCAAATTTTGAAAAATGATTTCCTTTTTTTCTGGAATAATAAAATAATACCTTGTAACTGAGACAAACTGAGATATAATTAATCCTTACTGGAAGCAAAACCAGCTTTTTGGGCTTATTTGATGACTACATTATTTTCTAGTAGACTAAGGGGCAGATTTAAGAAGGGTCGAATATCGAGGGTTAATTAACCCTCGATATTCGACCAGGAACTAAAATCGTTCGACTTCGAATATCGAAGTCGAACGATTTAGCGCAAATCCTTCGAATCGAACGATTCGAAGGATTTTAATACAACGATCGAAGGAATATCCTTCGATCAAAAAATCACAGGCAAGCCTATGGGGACCTTCCCCATAGGCTAACATTGACTTCGGTAGCTTTTAGCTGCCGAAGTAGGGGGTCGAAGTTTTTCTTAAAGAGACAGTACTTCGACTATCGAATGGTCGAATAGTCGAACGATTTTTAGTTCGATTCGAAGTCGAAGTAGTAGTCGAAGGTCGAAGTAGCCCATTCGATGGTCGAAGTAGCCCAAAAAACACTTCGAAATTCGAAGTTTTTTTAATTCGAATCCTTCACTCGAGCTTTGTAAATCTGCCCCTTAAGGTATGAAGATCCAAATTACGGAAATATTTATCTGGAAAACCCAAGGACCTGAGCATTCTGAATAACAGGTCCCAAATTTTACATAAATGCTAATCTTGCAAAACAAACTGCAAGTATTGACCTCCTTTTGTTTACAGAAATATTGAAGCAATAGAGGACTTAACACAAGAAAATAATTTTGCAGAATAATTGATTTTCCTGACTAATAGAAATGAAAATGTAAAGCCTTCATAGTTTGGATTGGTTTTTGCCATGTCATCTCCCTAAAGGTCAGCCATTTGTATCTATAGTGATTCTGTCTTCAGGACTTGCCTGCCCCTCATACAGTTTGGATTAACTCAGGCGCCAGAGACCTTGTAACATGTTCTCAGCTTGTTGTCTGACAGCTTGAAAAATGGCCAAGCAAGCAGAACTGGCCTTTCCGGGCACTAAACTGTAATGAGTTGCTGCAGGAAACCATCCCCAAATAGCCAATCCAGTCCCTTGTCATCTCCCGGTGGACCTTAAAGCTGAGTCGGAAGCCAGATGTTTCCTCTATTTCTGATTGCCACAGGACAGAATGAAATTGGGTCTTTATAGCCCTTGCAGGGGGGTGAGCAGGGAATCAAGACTATCTGCTTGACTAGATAGGTTCACGTCATTTGTATTAGTTAAGTGTCTGTAGAGTATCAATCCCATCAGTCATCGACATAGCATTTGCTGCAAAGGCCAGTGGCAGCTAAATCTTCTTTTCTCTAGCATTTCATGTGCTTTTTTTAATAAATGGGAAAAATAAAGAGCAACAAGCACCAAATGGAAGTTTAAGCCATTATCATGACAGAAACAGACATCAGCGTTCTATTTCTGTCTTCGATAACCCAATAGAAAATGTTTATAGGTACACCTGTTAAGTGTCTATACTTTGTTGGCTCAGTCTGCTCTGCAATTTCAGAAAACCTACTGTTCCAATGGATATTTAAACACATATTAAATGTATTTAATTCATTTTAATAGATATTACTATTATATGAGGATCACTTATGAAATATCATATTGTAAAGGAAGGTGCTGCTTATTCTCCGATATGTCTGCATGTTCTCTAGAATGAACAGAGGATTTATTTATATGTATTATAATATCCACAATAAAAGAATAAACACTGTAGAGACTCAGAAACCGTGTTTTTAGAAATCCAAAATCTCCAGGTTATTTGAATACAATGTAGGCATTATTCCAAAAACTGTATTTCGATAGATTTGAAGTACTCCAAATAAATGTGAGGAAAAAACAAAATGCGTCTATCATTAGAGCCGTTATGCAAATGATTCTGGTGGCATTCTCATGTGATTAGAATTGAATATTCTGATGATTATAGTATCATCTGCAAATTAGTAAGTCAGAAACAAATAAATTGGTAAAAACAGCCATCAAAATGTAAGATGAGCCAGAGAAATATCAGCTGCTGTACTCTTTTCCATTCACTTAATCATAGTGTTATTGTGAGCAGTAGACATTTAAAATGCAGTCCTTGTGGATCACAGAGAAGTCTGATATTTAAAATTTTAAGACACCAGTGATTCAGTCATTAGTGTAAGACATTTTAATGGTCATGTTATCTCTTCCAAAACGTCTATTATAAATGAGTATTTCCATGGACCTGTGCTGGGATTTGTAAGATGCAAGGGTTACTAAATAAGGTTCATATGCTACTTAAGGTAAGCTCACAGTCTCATAGGGTGAAAAAGCTATAGAAATAATATAATGATGTGCTGTCTGGGAGGTAGGGATTCTTAAGTTCATTCAGGAGATCAGAGTCATGGAAATATTGATTGAAATGCTCTTTATAACAAATACATTACAGGTTCCAATATGAGATACTAATATAAAATAGTTCATAAATCTAGGATTTTGTATGAATTTTCCGATTTAGACTTTCAAGGGCTCATTTATAAACTAATAGCAATATGCAAAGTGCAATATTCAAATGCAAATTGCCATGTTTTTAACCTATAATGCAGCATTTTTTTCAGAGAACTCCGGCTTAATGGTGGACACCTTCTAATTAGTGTTAGATGCACCTATATGGTTGATAATTAGTGTCTACTTTGGCAAATAGTGTATAAAAGTTGCATTAAGGGTGGTTACTGGTGTATTTGTGTTACAATAAAGGTATTAGTATTAAATTTACTTGTCACAAATCAGTTTTGGCCATGGATGGAAGCCACAAAGGGAACCTTAGGGCTCTTCCACACTGGCAGTTTTCCTTGTGCTCCACTGCATTAAAGTGGACCTGTCACCCAGACACACAAATCTGTATAATAAAAGTCCTTTTCAAATTAAACATGAGATCCAATTTCTATTTTTTATTAAAGCATTCATAGCATTCAAATATTGTCTGCCCCTCCTCTATGCCTCAGGCATAGAGGCGGGCAGACAATTACTTTCCCTTTCCATTCAGCACTTCTTAGATATCACTGTTCTCCACACATTCCCCTGTTCTCTTTTCCATTTAATTGTGTAGCCAAGGCATGGGGATGGACATCGGGTCCCCCATTCTGGTGCACAAACAAGATTTTGAGATGATGCAAGGCTTGCCTTAATAACAGTGTCCACAAGATGGCTCCTGCCTGCTTGCTATAATTATGAATTCCCAGACTGATGGAAACAAGATTCAAATAATTTATATATTTTAATTAAAGTTCATTTTGCTTGACTAACATGATAAAATAGGATTTGGAATAATTTTTTTGGATGATGGGTCCCCTTTAAGTTTAAATGTATTTAGCCGCAGTGGAGCACAAGAATAAACATATTCTATTCATTTAAAGGGGCCCATACTCACAAAGGCACATGTAAGCACAGAATGAAGGTGGAATATATTATGTTGCATTCTACCCGCTTTCAGAACTTACATGTGCCGGTGTGATTACAGGCCCCTAAGGAAGAGTCAGCAGCGTTTCTTTGTGAGCTCTGTAGGACAGCTCACGAAAAACTACCCATGTATAATTTATAATTCATGTGCACTATTGCATACAATTCATCAGAGAAGATAGAAGGAGCACATTGCTGCTCTGTGCAAGTTGCAAAGATCATGTGTTGGTGCAAATACCTTTGTGAATAACGTCAATGTGCACCATAGACTATAAAAATCCTTCTAAAAATGACTACCAACGTAACAGGATAAATGCTTTTTTGAGGTGTAACAAAGACCGGGCAGGCTGTACCTATATACCTGATATTGCAACACTGGGGGGGAGGGGTTATTTATTATAATCCGAAAATTTCTCATTGTTTTCTTAAACCCACTTTGACCAAACTCCCATCCACATTTTTACAGTATTTATCAATAAATTAATTAAAAAAAATCTGGTGTGGAAAAAGATTTGATAAAATAGATAAAAATTCTGAATGATTTTTTTGGATTATTGTTCCTAAAACCTTAAATTCTTCGGATTATTGTACGTAACCCTGTGCAGATCATGATATCTTCCAATTGTAACTGGAACTGAAACAAATGCCATTGATTTCTACATGACCTCGGCAGGTTTGAGATGGAGTACTTTTTTTATTCAGACTTTTAACAACCTCTGGGTTTAATAAATCATGAAAAATTATAGTTTTTTTCTCTGAAAAACTGGTGTTTTCCCTTTTAAAACTCCGATTAGTTTTTCAGAGAACTCCGGCTTAATGGTGGGCCCCTTCTAATTAGTGTGAGATGCACCAATATGGTTGCTAATTAGTGTCTACTTTGGCAAATAGTGTATGCAAGTTGTTACTGGTGTTCCTCGGCATTAAGTTTAAATGCATTCAGCTGTAGGGGAGTGCAGGAAGAAACATATTCTATTCATTTAAAGGTGCGGAAAATTGTATGATTTTTTGGGATATGTAAGATATGTACAGTATTGTCAGTTAAAGCTACTCATGGAGTATTCATTCTTAGTCAGCAGTTTTGAGTTTGAAGGCTTTGAATGCTATAATAATCGTAATCTGTAATAACTGTATGTGATTGCTTTCTAATGATAATTAGAAATTGATAATACCAACCTATAAGTGCACAAGTTCATTGGTCAATCTTTACTGCAGTGTGTGTGCAATATGCTATTGGTATTTATAGAAATTGTTTCTATAAAATGTGAAATGTCACCTTGAAAGAACAAATGTATAAATCAGTGTTTGGGATGCTCGGAGAGCAGAGGTATGTCTATTCAAATATATAGTTGTTTGCAGGATTATAATAGCAATTTATTTATAACATGCAAGCATACTGTACTTGCAGAGAACAGTAGCTATATTTAAACTATACAAAGGTGCAGTAGAAAAGAGTTACAAGCCATGAAGTGAAAAGAATCAAAAGAAACATTAGGTGGAATAGAAGATTCACATTTTCTGTAATATAGTACAAAATTCAATTTACTTGAAAAGGTTTCTGGAGGATTTCTTTTTTTATGATTAAATTTTTTTAGTGCTGAGGTTCAGAAAACCTTTGCCAGCAAATTTTATCTGTATATTTTTGATGTTCCTTCCATATACTTTTAAAGGGATACTGTCATGGGAATACATGTTTTCATCAAAATGCATCAGTCAATAGTGCTGCTCCAGCAGAATTCTGCTCTGAAATCAGTTTATCAACAGAGCAAACATATTTTTTTTAATATTTAAGTTTGAAATTTGAAATGGGGCTAGAATTATTGTTGGTTTCCCAGCTGCCCCATCATGTGACTTGTGCTATGATATACTGCAGTCTCTCTTTACTGCTGCACAGCAAGTTGGAGTGATATTACCCACCCTCCCTTCCCCCCTCCAGCAGCCCATCAGCAGAACAATGGGAAGGTAACCAGATAACAGCTCCCTGACACGCTCCTTGGTATATATGAGAATAGTACTCAGTAGTAAAAATCCAAGTCCCACTGCTACTCCTCCAGTTACACTGAGTTGGAGAAACAACAGCCTGCCTGAAAGCAGTTCCATTATGAAGTTATGGCTCTTTCTGAAAGCACAGGATCAGGCAAAATGATCTGAGATGGGGTGGCTGCACACCAAGATTACAACAAAAAGTATTCCTGTTGATTCAGAAATAACATTTTACATGGTAGAGTGAATTATTTGCAGTGTAGACAGTGTAATTTAGAAATAAAAGCTGCACCATAAAAATCATGGCAGTGTCCCTTTAAACTTGACAATGAAGATAACATTAATAAGTAGATGCATAGTTTTTTTCAGAGCAATATGATCAATTGTCAGGTAGAAAGAAATATGGCTTTTCACCTGTTGCATAAAATGTTGTTTTAATTTAAGTGTAATGCTAAAAACGAATATGTATATAATTCCAACAGATGTTGGAAGTCTCTTGGAATAAAAATGAGAATTCATACCATTAATACTGCTTGCAGATAAGATGATGACTACCATTTCTAGAAAAATCTGGAAATACATAATACTTTAAAAACTGTGAGCAGGACACTATCTGGCAACACAAATGATATGTTGAATATTATATGCTGGAAGATGTAGGAGGTTCCATTGCTACTTACACTGATTTCAAGCCATGCTCTGAATCATGAAAAAACTCAGAGATTATAATAACATAATAATAATAATAACAATAATGCTTACAGCTTTGTCAGAAATACAAACCATACCTCCCAACTGTCCCTTTTTCAGAGGGACAGTCCCTCTTTTGACAGCTCCCTATTAAGGGTAGGACTCCACAAGCGATTTTGTCGCGATCCGACGAGCTGCCACAAAACGCATGCGACTTGACGGATGCGACTGTCTGATGCAGACGCTGCACGCTGCATCTGCATCCGACAGTCGTGTCGCGTCGGATCAATGCTGCAACACGATGCAACAATTCTATCTCTTACCTCATGTGTGACAAGTCGCATGCGCGTCGGATTGTGACAAAATCGCTCGTGGAATCCTACCCTAACTATGCACTGAAAGTTTCTCACTTAATTGGATTTTAGCAGAGATCACAGAACAGCTAACAGGTGCAAATAAGAAACTTTGTAACAATTTTAAGACACAATAAAACTATTTAGATAAGGAGAAATATTTTCAAACATTCATAACCTGCCAAAATTTAGTAAAATGAACATGGTAATTAGGGAGTGTGGCCATAGAAAGGGGTGTGTCAAAAATTTTTGCTGTTCTACGTGTGAAAAAAAATTGTGTCCCTCTTTTTACTTCCAAAATGTTGGGAGGTATGCAAATACAACTAATCTGAGTTGACCAAATACCATGATGGTCATACTGTACATGCTCAAGGCCAAGCAGTTTGGCCAATTTTGACAATACCTCCCTACGAATTGGACATATACTGCATGGCTATTTGGGGGACATTTAGTCAGGTATCCCTGTTATCCTTGTGGTCTGAGCATTAACTGTGCTTACACAGTTCAAATGAATTAAACAATACAAAGGTGGTTATACAGCATATGTGTGTGACCTGCAATGGGTGAATCTGACCTGTTTGCGAAAAAGTGAAAATTTGCAAAAATGCATTGAAGTCTATGGGTGTCAATTTTTTTCACCCATTGGATTCTACGGATGTAATTTTTTGGCAAAACTTCGCTCATCACTGACTCATCTTTAATTCACAATATATATTCAATTCATTCAGGCAAGAAAACTTGCATTTAACAAACAGTACAATTTCAATAAAATCCTGTGTTCTAAAAACAACAGGATATACAGAATAGGTTTTGGGGCATATGGAATATGTGTGTACAGGTTTACATGCACATATATTTCTTAAAGAAACAGTAACAGAAAAAATGAAAGTGTTTTAAAGTAATAAGAAGATAATGTAGTGTTGCCCTGCACTGGTAAAACTGATATGTTTGCTTCAGAAACACTACTAAAGTTCATACAGTATAGACAAGCTGCTAAGTAGCAATGGTGGAACTTGAAGAAAGGCTATAGGGCACAGGTTTAAATAGTGGATAACAGATAGCACCATTATGTTCTGCACAGCTTATCTGAACCTTTTCTCTTTTGCATGGCTGCCCCCATTGCTACACAGCAGCCTATTTATATAAACAAAAGTAGTGTTTCTGAAGCAAACACAGCAGTTTTACCAGTGCAGGGCAACACTACATTTTATTTTTATTTTTATTACTTTAATACAATTTTTTGTTACTGTTCTTTTAATTCTCTATTTTTAATGTTCATCTTGAAAGACAGACAGACAGACAGAAAACTTTGGGGGAAAAACTTATCTTGAAGGCCCATTTTATCTAAATTCTGCTAATATTAAATGTTAATGATTTGGACTGCTTGTGAATGACAGTTGACAAGTGAACCGTCAAGCTTTTCATATTATATAGCCTTGCTAAGACAAACTATAGCTAACAGTGAATCAAGTCAGGTGCTTCATTTGCATTACTCGGTGGACAGAGCACTGAGGATTTAGATAGATAAAACGTCTTTTTGTTCTCAGTAATCCCGGCTTTTGTTTTCTTAAACATCCTTAACCTTGCACCTCCTCTCAATTGATTTAGAATGCAAAGCTCCCTAATGCCTCCTTCAAATCCTCTGTGGCTGATCAAAGTTTAGCTTGGGGCCTATAGCCTTCTGTGTGCTGCAGAACTGACAGCACTACTTTACCTCCCTTACATATTCATTAACCCATATTCTGCTGTAACATCCTTATTAAAATTTTCTATTGTTGAGGTTAAAACTATTTCATTTTTGAAATACAAGTGTATTCTGCTTAGCCACATAAATGGACAGTCACTTTTTTGCCACTAGACTAATGCATTCATAATGCTAGATTGCAGAAAAACATACTCTGCACACAACCTTTTCTCTAATATGGGCCCTTGCTGATTCCAAGGGTCTTCGTATACAAACTTTTGTTGTAACTTGTGCCTTATCAGTTCCTAACAAGAAAAGTTAACTGCTTTATTGATAGATATTGATCTTGCAATAGTTCACAATAGATACATAGACCATAGCTTTTTAAATATTATAGACACAGGAAGGTTAGCAGGTAGAGGCATTGGTAGTACATATACACACAGAAATATATCTGCAGAAGTGCACAAGACCTCCCAGTGGTACTCCTAGGGGCAAATTTGTTATGTTGTGTAAAACGAAATCTACATAATACACTTCTAATGTATAGAAAAGTGGATTAATGATCATTCACCTGGGCGGCCTGAAGCCAGTGCCAATTATGCTTCAATTGCCTGGGCGACCATTTTCCTGACGAAACAGAACGAAACTTCTCTTGCGCTGAGCTTTTCCACTAGTGATTTTTTTACTTGTCTTTTAGTGAATAGCAAAGTCATTGCAAATTGTCATTTTGTTGAATTTTAGCCAAAAGAACACAATTCACCCTTTAGTAAACGTATCCCATAGTACATTGTGTATTGTGCAAGGCAAAGATTCCATGCACTACAATTGATAATTCATGCCTTACAAATGTACGCAATGGACATAATAATAATTCATGTGATGTGCTGTCCTAACATACTTTACTTCTATGACTTCATTAGATGACTTGAGAACGAAGCTATATGGGTGACAAATATGCTAAACTAGAAGTGGTCTAAAGGTCCAGTGACAGTCAGCACAGGGCTCAGTGCATAAACAGGGCACCTCCTTCTGAGTGGAGGAATAAACGTTAGCTCTGAGAATAAGAGGGCAGTACTGCAGACAAAAAAAGGGAGCATCATGTGGGGATTTCAATTGGTCTACAGTATGTGTGTATGTGTTTGCTGGCATGTTTCATTTTTCTCTTTTGGGAAATCATGCAGCAAATCATTGGAGATTAGCTGGAAGAAAGCTGAGGGCTGTTGCCACATGCTGATATGCAATAAACCCCTGAAGGTCTTGTAAGTGTAAGTGTAAGTGACCAGGGTGCGGTGCATTTTTGAGGAACACACTGGAAGGCATTTATGCATAATAATATATACAGTAAATAACTTTTATTTTAAATTATGAATGGATTGGTAGAAGGTTGAAGGGTGCTGGGAGTTTTTGCCCATTTATTAAGGACAGGGTACTACCACTTGAAAATGCACTGGTTTGAAAGATTATGAATTACCGTTAGTAATTACTGTCTAATCACGTTGCACAATGCAAACAGTGTATTATTGATGGTTTAATTAACACAAGGCACTGCTTGCTGATATACCGAAACATTATTATTTTTTATTTTTGATACACAATTTGATATATTACAATACAATATTTATATTTTCCATTTCTTATACATAGTTTGAAGCAATGGTTTGAGTTATTGGTATATGGTATATTATTATTTGAGATCATCCAAGTGCAAAATCACCCCTGCTAATGCTTATTCAACAAGCACATCCAGATACATCCGCACCCTGTATATATGCCTTGTACTTTTCTGCGGAGTGCATCAATTCTGATGGGTAGGGTGCAGAGTGCAAAAAACAGGTGCAATCACCAATCCATTGGTCAGACAGTGCAAATACCTTTGCTTCCACCATAAAGTCTGCACTGCTAACTTTCTTCAACACTGTGTTCACAAAGGGTGCAGATACACAAAGGGTGCAGTCTTCTCTCGCCCCCCCCTTCCTGTTTCCTATATTATGGAATGTATGTATTAACAATGGAGACAAGTGTCACCACT
Organism: Xenopus laevis; assembly: GCF_017654675.1. Classification (NCBI taxonomy): domain Eukaryota; kingdom Metazoa; phylum Chordata; class Amphibia; order Anura; family Pipidae; genus Xenopus; species Xenopus laevis. Next base: position 56,019,809 of record NC_054384.1, read on the forward strand.
AATGTTGCCCATAGTAACCAATCAGCAAATAGATTTTAACAGCCACCTACAAGTTAGAATATGCCGCTCCATGTCATTCAAACAAACACGTTGGGAGTGCTAGTGAAGGCAGCTCTGTCCTGACTACCCTCTGTAGGGCTGGATTCATGATGAAAGCTCTATTCTGGTGTGCAAAGACATATGTCCTAGGTGCAAAGTGCAGGGCAGGGTAAAAAGTGCACCAGTTTTTTTGCACTTTACCCCGGCATGCATTACTTAAATGAGTTTCACCTTAGTTAGAAAACTCAATTATTGCTGGTCCTTTTTCATCGACACATACTTCTAGTGAATATAAGTGGTTGGGATGTGTAACGAAATCTGTACAGAAACCAGAAAAATGTGCAAAAGATTATTATGTTCATTTTCAGTAAACTGAGAGGTCTATGTGGCTGAAATATGATAGTCAGTTATGAATTTAATGACCTCTAAAAAAGTACTTTGTCATTTTATTTGTATTTAAAGAATTTACCAGTTACTTTTAGATATTGAACAGCACAGTCATCTGTCACACTGCGCCACCTTTTGCACTTACCAGAAGCTTGTTATGATGTATCAGTGTGGCCTCTGCTCTATCACACTGGACTCAACTAGAAGGATTTGTTAAAGGGCTGCAGTTCTATTACTTTCACAATATTTCCATCTTGCTTTGGCCTTTTCAGAGTTGGACCTTTTAGTGAAGCACAAACATACTTCTCATTGTGACAATGATTAAAAATCTCATTAAAAAAGCTTCATGGGCATGTTTGTAGTTTTTACACTTAAACGCTTTCTTTCAATGCAAGTGGGCTAAACAGAATTCAGATTATCTTTTACCTGGGAAGAAGAAGTACACATTATTTTCTCAACCGAAATTCCTTCCCCTTACCAATTTCCCTTTATTAAAGGGCATGTAAAGGCAAAAAATAAAATCCAATTTTTACTTTCTTTAATGAAAAAGAAACCTATCTCCAATATACTTTAATTAAAAAATGTGTACAGTTTTTATAAGTAACCTGACTGTATGCAGTGAAATTCCCCCTTCATTTACTGATGTGGATAGGAATTGTCCCTAACTGCTGAGCAGGGAAACAATCATACTTATGAACAGCAGGGGGAGCCCCCACCTTACTTCCCAGCCATGCAGATCTCAAGCTGCTTTGTTTATGACGATCCCTAAGCAGCCCATACCACACTGAGCATGTGCACAGTCTTAGTCTTGCAAAGATGTTTAACAAAGTTACAAGATGGTAACCCCCTGTAGCCAACTTTGAAAGCATAACTTATTTGTTTGATTAGGCTTGTGGTGCAGTAAGTTCATGTTTATATTTAATATTCAAAATACAGCATTTCTAACCATATTCTTTTTTAGACTTTGCATGCCCTTTAAATCGCACAGCATTTAAGCGTATGTCTTTTATACTTTACTTACTGCAGCCAATACACAATGTACAGCCTTGTAGATGCATGAAATGAAGATATTTGGAATTCCTACTGTATATCCATATAGCAACTCAACAGTGGCAAAGTTACATTAATTGTAATGTTGCATTTGTTTTGTGCAGTATAAGATTTCAGCTAAAGTTTCTAAACAAGCAAATTGCCTTTTCTACACAGCACTTTCAAGCTCAATTACACATAAGACAAACAGTAACAATTTGAAATGAGACTTGTTAAAAGAAATGTGTGTGCAAAAGCACAAGCTCCTGAAGAGCTTACAATCCAGTACAGCTAATGGACAGAGAACACTAATATTTAGTGGGCTGTATAGGAAAACTTCTGCAAATGTGGATTAAATATTAATTCCCAGTGTCAGAATGAGGTATTAATGGCCCACCAGAAAACCGTATACCATAGAACTGTTCCCCAAGATATTTTTCTCCTTTCTTTGCCCCAACTTTCTTCTTTTCCTGATCTCTTTCCACATCGCTTCCCCGCCTAGGTGTACCTTCTGTTCTCTTCTCTTTGCGATTGGGGTGGGGGGGAGCAGTGGTCGGGTGCATGGAGCACAATCTAAAATGCCCATGGGGAGTGGGTCTGGGCTGGCCCTGTCCAACCCTGATCTCTTCCCTCCTTTCCTCCATTTCAAACTTTTGCTCATATACAGGAACTGTGAATGGCAAAAATTCAGGCAAACACTGCAGATGCAATTGCATGTAAAACTGTAGGTGTTTATACAAGAATGTGGATAAATGGATGCACACCGGGATTTCTTTAAAAAGGTTAAAGCTCGCTTTTATTTAAATACTTAAAACATGGTGTTTATATTCATTTACAAAAATGTCATGAAATTTCATAGAAAAAATAGTTAATATTGATTTTGCTTTTCTTAGGCTTGCAGTTTTTTTTGCAAACACAATGTATAAAGACTTTAAGAAACTAAAGGTATGGGACCTGTAATCAGAATGCTTGGGATTTCCAGATAAGGAATCATTTCATAATTTGGATCTCCATACCTTACATCTCCCAAAAATTATTTAAACATTAAATAAACCAAATAGGGTTGTTTTGCCTCCAGTACAGATTAATTACATCTTAGTTGGAGTACAAGTACAAGGTACTGTATTCTTATTGCATCATTACAGAGAAATAGGCAATAATTTAAAAAAATATTTATTTATTTTATTAAAATGGAGTTTATGGAAGATGGCCATCCCGTAATTTCAAGCTTTCTGAGTTTCATGAACGGGTTACTTGACAACAGATCCCAATACCTGTAATATCCAATTTCCTATACATAGTAAAAATATTGGTAGAATATGGATATTGGTAAAATACAGTCATTAAAATTTAGAATATAGACAAAATATCACAGCTGTAATGTGTTTGTATAGATAAACTATTGGGCTGTGTGCATAAACCAGTTTACAAAGCTTCACTAATTAAGAGGAAGATGAATTGATATATCTGTCTTCTTATGTTATTTTTTTTTTGTATTAATAATACATGTGGAATGTTAGTTTGTTATAGGTAGAGTGCCAGCTGAGGAACTGCAGATGGCATTCCCTGTGAGGCACTAGCTTGTCACTTTGGGTGCACTGAGGTGCTGATGTCTATGTTTGGTTTGTGCTTCTTGAGAAAGAAGCACACAGATACAGCTAGGGACAGGCTGGTGAAAAAAGAGATGCAAAACATGGTGAGGGGAAGGAATAGAAAGGGTTTTTTTTAAAATATGTCCACAAACTTAACAATATTAAAACATTTGAAAAAAAGCTCAAAAAACTCAGAAACATCATATTTTTTAGTTAAAAAGATCAAAGAATATCGAACATATGAAATATGTCAGTTTACGAGCAATAACATTTAAAAAAAACCCTCTAAGTTCTTAAATTTTAAAAAAAATGGCTTGAGTTTTACATTCAATTTTTTTGTGCTTAATAAATACCAAATATTTGAGTTTTTGAAAATATAATTTGGAATTTGTGAGTTTTTGTGAAAAAAAAATTCAAATTTGAATGTTGATAAATCACCCCCTTATACTTTGCATGACATTATTGACATGATTGTGCTATATTATAATGTGAACTACATGTGCAATGCAATAGGTCTGTGACTTGACATTTTTTTAACCTACATTCCCACCATAATACTCTGTGCCTTAAATTGTGTGTGATTTATGAGTTACTGGGGGTAAATCAACCCCCACCTGCATTTCATTTTTTTACCCATTCAGCTACTTTATCCAGAACTAAAACCCACTGGCCACCATAAAACTGGAAGTGGTGTCATTGCAGGCCAGAAGTTGTATCAGGTTGTGATCTTATCAGACATTAAGGGAATAAACAAGCTATTTTATTATGTTATGACCCATAGCCTGACCTGCCAACCTGTACCCATTTCACAAATGCAAAATGCCAGCATTTTTGCTGGTATAACTTACAGATAGCTAGCCGTCTCCAGGAGGGCTATTTTACCTTATTCATCGGAGCATGCTGAACTTGTCAGCATGCAAATTGCAAAAACCTCTAGGACGCTTGCACTTTGCATCATGCCCCACATTAAAGAAGCAAGGAGGGCACTCCAAGAGGTAGAAACACATAAGGTGTGGAGTTTGTGAAGACTTGTTGAATAAATTTCAATTTCTTCTTTGGAGTGCCTTCCTTACTTCCTTTTGTATTGACTGCACTCGAATATGACCGGATGAATAGCTGCACAGCATTTGGTGTGAGTGGCCATTGTTGGAAGGAGAGAGTTTGGCGAGGCATCTATTTATCTATTCGGTAAATATACCTCTAAAATCTTATATCAGGGAATACGTGAAGATATTTTGCTTGGGTGGCCTGTGTATTTCACAAATGTTGAACATGCCCCCCATGTTTCCGGGGGTGTAAAACTATGGTGTATTTTTATGGATTAGTAAAAAAATACATGCCTATATAAAGGAACTGATTAGCTTGTGTTGCATGACATTACTTCAAACCTAAAGACAACAATGGAACTATATACCGTTTATTTTATAGTTTTTCACAATGCCCAATTAGTTACATCTCCACTTCAGAATAAAACATAATAGCTTCATATCACTATTGTATATATCTTTACCTTGCCATAGATCACAGAGAACCAAGAACAGATTTACCATTTATAGGCCTAATTGGATGTGTCTGCTTAGTATGAAACAGCTGGGGATTCCAGCAGATGATCTGGTTACTGTCAAGTAAAACATAGTGGAAATTAACCTGTACATGAAAACAAGATAATCTGGTTGCCTCAAGGACAGATACATCTGTGGCTAAACTTCTGTTTGCAGATGTTGGGACAGCATCAGACAATCTTTGAAGCACATTTCAATACAGAATTTTATGTTTTATTTATTAACTTTTAGGATATCTTGCTGTGCAATATTAATTAAGCAAGGCATGCAGAACATGGGTTATTAAAATTTGAATCAGAACATATGAACATAATGTCCAGTAAGCAAAAGTTTACAAACTAGATCTATTTTTATGCAATAATTATAATATGAATAGAATAAAATAGTAATCATTATAAAATAACTGTTTTAGAATATTTTGGTTGCAGATGCTAAGATATTTTCTGTATGGGATGCAATTAAACTTCTGAACACATAGCACCTTGGTATATGAGGGTTAAAGTTGTTTTTTAACTGGGTAGTGTTTGTCTAAGGAAGACTATATAGGTGGATTTTAGTAGGTCAGAGACCAATGCATCCTAGGTAATAGGATTATTGGACTATTAAAACCCCTTAGTAAGGAGGGAGTGTGTGAGAGAAGACCCTGGAGTGATTTAGGCCCAACAGAAAAATTGGTAAAGGGAATGTTGATGTGACTAGTTCCTATGCTCATTATAACTAAAACAATGATCCAAGGTTGCAGATTAATATTGTCTCCACTGGACACTAATTAAGAGACAGTGGGGGTCTTTTATTTATAAAGTTTGCACAGCGCATATTTTTTCGAAAATGGTTGTATTGCCAATGTTTTTTCCTGAACGCTAATATATTGCACTTCTCTGCAAGTCTTTACGGTTTTTGTGAATTTGCATTGTGAATACATATTCTCTAATGGCTCGCAAATGAGAAGGGTGTTTGCGTGAGTCCACTGTGCGAGGTTGTTGTGCGCAAAAATATAGTTGACAGGAACTTAAATTCGCAATTTGCAAAACTGTTGTGGAGTAATTCAAATGCAGAGTGTGCACATAAATATTCACAATTTACAATTTTTGACATATTTAAAAAGCTCTTATAGACATTCGCATTGTAAAAAAAAAATGTGCAATTCTGTTGACACACTCTTATTCAGCTTTATAAATGTAACCATGCGCAGTGTGAACCAATCTAACCTGAGCAAAGTTTATAAATGAGCCCCGGTAGGTAGTCGAGATTTTCCAGCTTATTGAAAAGAACGTGGCTGCCACTTCTGCGAGGCACGGCATACAAATATATTCAAGTTTAAACATTGTTTTGAATGCAGAATTAATTATCCCTGGCATTTAATTTAATTAGAGAGATGTATTGTATATATAGTTTAGTACAGTTGCATTGTCAGTAGCATTGTTTGTTGCATGCTCAAAACATGAACAAAACATTTTCTTTTTGCCTGGTTTGCTAATTCTTTACACTTGTTTCTTTCACATATTTTTTATTTAATTTATTGGAGCTTGTTCACAGAATCCCTTCCTCCTCCATTTTAGCACCATTATGATGTTGCTGATTGCTAATAAGAAGCTCTTTTGGAGCTGAAATCAAATTTCTTTCTGCAAACAGAGACTTGCAGGGCTGTGATTAACATAATGGACTTGAAGTTCCTCTGATTAAGATACCTTGTCCCTTCTTTGAGTGGTTTTCATGCTAATCAGCCATGCTTGGTCCTTCCATCATGACTTTCCATATAAAGCTACAGTCAGAGTCAGCTTGTACAAATCAGCAGTGTTTATTAGATTCTGTATATCAAGAGGGAAAGGAAAATACTCACAGCTCAGTATGCTACATGAATGCATATGTATTTAGTGTGTTCCAAGAGCCAAGAGAAACAATACTCACAGATTACAGGTTTTGATTTATACCAAACACAAAACACACTACTTCAAATATTCCAAACACCCCCTGGTGCTCAATAAATTATGCAGGGTTTTGCTAGTGGGATCCACTTGCTGAATTCATTCAGACTTTTTTTAAAAACATGTTGGTGGATGTGACTTTTATCATCTGCTTTAAATTATATGTGAATATATATTATAGCTACCCAATCTCACCCTCGCTTGTGAGTACTGATCAAGGTGGAGGAGTCACTTTTATATCAAGTTGGCTTTATTAAAACACACATACAGTAGTGATTCAGCAGTGGGTGAATCACTACTGTATATATTCTTTAAAAAAGCCAACTTGATATTAAAGTGACTCCTCCGCTTTGATAAGCGCTCACAAGCAAAGGTAAAATTGTGTAGCAATAGGCGGGTTCTCGCAAGAGCAGCGATCGGAAGGAGACACGTTGCTAGGTGACCTCAGGATATATTATAGCTAGTAAATATAATAATGACCTACTCAATAAGTAACCCCTATATATTCTCTAAAAGTACTATAGAGCTGCCAATGTTGATTTTACAGTTTAGGGTTCTCTTTGTGTATCTATGTCTTTACTTTTTAGCTACTTTATTTTCTGGTGCTGGAGATCATATGGAAATCCAAAAATCAAAACGGAATATTATCTTTTTTTCTTTAAAGTGGACCTGTCACCCTTACATAAAAACCTGTATAATTAAAGTCCTTTTCAAATTAAATTTGAAATCTAAATCCTTTTTTTTTTCTCATATAAAAATCTCAGCTGTCAATCATATCACCTGCCCCACGTCTATGCCTTAGGCATAGAGGTGGGTCAGGCAATTACTTTCACTTTCCATTCAGCACTTCCTAGATGTCACTGCACTCCATACATTTTCCCTCCCTCTTTACCATCTAATTATGTAGCCTGTGCATGGGGATTGCCATCATGTCCTCCATTCTGGCACAGAAATAAGATTTGAAATAAGATTTTGAGATAATGCAAGGCTTGCATTAATAACAGTGTCCACAAAATGTCAGCTGCCTACTTGCTATAATTATGAACTCCCAGGCTTAAGAAAGAAAGATTTAAATAATTGATATAGTATAAGTAAAGTTTATTTTGCTTGACTAACATGATAAAATATGATTTGGAATTATTTCTTAAGGTGACAGGTCCCCTTTAAGTTCAATAATGTCTGTTGCGCTGCCTCTTTATTTCATAGGGGGTCTCATATTTACTGCAAGAACCAGTTAATTAGAGAAGTGTGTTTTCAGGTATCATTTTTATAGGCTGTGCAGTGGCTTCTGGGGAGCCAATCTATGTACTGGGAAGATTCACGTACACCCTGTTTGTTTCTCAACAAATCTGCTTAACATATATCAAGATTTATAAACAAGGATAACAGATAACATGCTTGTTATGCACATGATGCTTCAACTTCAGTTCAGAGTGATAGGCAGGGTCAATCATGTAGTGTGAATAGTGAAAGTGAACATTTTCCTGCCTGTGAATGGCCAGTTTGGGTAGCAGCAAAACACAATTATACCGCATAAAAGCCCTGATGATCTTTTGTTGATATTGTAGCTAAAATGTAATGTATGTGTATAATGTGTGTATTGATTTGATTATTTGTATTATCTTTGTATTTATATGCTAAATAAAGGTGGTGTTTGGGCGGTTACATTTACTGAGAAAAGAATTGAAAACTCCGATATGAAATCTGCATGAAGGCAAAGGACAGTGGAAACATTCAGGCTTGGGTAGGATATAGGGTAGTGGCACAAGGGACTTTGGTGTGAAGCAGTCAATTAGAGCGAAAACCCGAATCATGTGATTTTTTTAAAAATTTTTTTCCTGAAACGCTCTATTTAGTCGGATTTTCAGGCTAACTACAGCACAGACCACAGAAACTTTCAAATAGGATAGGGACCATACCCATTGACTTATATACAACCTCTGCAGGTCTGAGATGGATTATTTTTGGATTCTGACTTTTTTGTTCATCTTTGGGGTATAACAAATTTTGAAAAATCGGAGGATTTTATAGTTAAAAAAAGTATTTTTTTTTTTAGTGTTTTTGGATTCTGACTTTAATAAATATCCCCGGAAGAGTGAAAATTAGTTTTTTTAAATTTTTATTGACTTCTTTGATTAAATGCAGGAGCTGAAATTATCCTGGAGAAGCAAACATAACGGGATGTAGTTCCCCTTCTAAAGATGACATTTTGATGCTATAGATAGGAAAGAGTATTTGACAACACTAACGGTTTGTTAATTAAATGCCACATACAGCGGTGCAATATGTAGAGAGTAAACTGAAGCATTTTAAAGTCATTTAACAAATCAACAGTACAATATCCCAGCATCTACAAGCTCTCTGTTTCAGTGCGCAGGAATGTTGTTTTAATTTCTACCCGCAGCTATCTCAAATCTAAGGTTTGTTAATTATGCTTTGTACATTTGACGCACATCATTAGCTACAGCAAAGAGGTTTATAGCACCGTTAGGCATAAAAGAAATTGGAAAAAGATGCTCTAAGGCTATGAATGATTTTATTTTTTAAAGTGCTCCTCCGTTAACTCTGCATTTTGATATTCTAAAAATCAAAAGGTAAAAACAGTTGAATAAAAAAGAAATGTAAAAAGCCAGTGCCTCATTTATTCCAATTTAATGTGCTCCTTGGCTGTTTTCACAGCTCTGGGGAAAAGCACTTCCACACTAATTCATTCCAGAATGGCTCATTGCATTAAACCACTACCAATATTTAACCATAACAGTGCATTGTGTAGTGATCCTAGGCTTATAGTAGGTGTATTTAGGCCTTGATTATTATTTTTACATATTGGGCAGATTTATTAAGGTTTGAATGGTAAATTCGAATTTTCATGTTGAATTTTTGGTCAAAACTCATGCTGGGAAAAAAATCCAAACTCGAATTCGAGATTTATCATACCTCAAAGTAACTGGAATTTGATTGCCACCTAATGCGTGCCGTGTTCATGTAGAAGTCAATTGCAGAGTGCGAAGTTCATGAAGAAGTTGCAGAGGTCTGTTGACCCATTTGAAGATCTTAATAGCCTTCCTGACATTCAAGTGTTTTTTAAAAAAAAATTCAAAATTCATTCCAATTTAATTCAATATACCTTTCGAATTATAAAAAACCTGACCTATGATAAATCTGCCCTGTTATGTTTAAAATAATCATTAACTAGTACAAGAAGTAAAGATAGCATTGGCCTGATATTCATGTACTCAAGTTCACTTTACTAAATCAAACTGGCAGATCTGGGCAGAATAATCTAGGTTTGGCATTTTGACATTTTGTTTGTTCACCAGATTAAAAAAAAACTTACCTGCAGGGGTAATGTAATTATATTTTTTATCTGAAGAAAACTGTGTGATACAAACAGTGTTCCTTTGTCCAAGCAATGCTTTCCTTTATACAAACAGTGTTCCTTTGTCCAAGCAATGCTTTCCTTTGTGTGTATTTAATGTATGTTTTGCAAACCTGTACAGCTTCACCTGTGAGCATAAATGAAATGTAAATTTTATTGTCCTTTATTGTCTATGCCAGAGCACAAAGCATGTAAAATGTTCTTGCTGACAAATTTGTTAGCATTTGTGGGGACGGAAATACAGTACATTCAATCATGTTTCAAATGTTTGCAGTATAGATTTTGAATAAATATTATGCTGCTATTTTTTATTTATGTATTTTTTTTACCATCTGTGACTTTTATTACATTCCCTCATTAGAATGCAATTATTTATTACTTGTCTTCACTGTAATTCCTTTTCCTGTGTTCCATTTCCTATTATACATTAGTGGAATAGGTGGATTTAATGAAATCCTGGGAAAGCTAAATTACCTAGTGATAATGGGTTCATAGTTAATTCTTTATGATGTTGGCACTACATTTAACCTTCCACATGATCTTAGTAGTGTGATTAGTGTTATACATTGTAGTAATGTACATGGCTTTGCAATAAAGTACTCATGGATTGCTTAATTTAGTTTTCCAAACACTAAAATCAGCCTTCACAATGGTCAATGGGCTACCTGAGACAGAAAGACGAAGGCCAAAATATGAAATATGAACAATGGTACAATGAGTAGAGGCAATTCTACTTTCACAATACCTGCAGAAATTGTAATTTTGTTGTAGAAAAAAAAATATTTTTTCTTACCTACAGGAGAGGTCTAATCTGGCATATTTTATTCAACACTATATTCATATTAAGGTTTATCTCTCAATAAAATGAGGATTTTGTATGCATAAAATGGCATGGTTCAGCTGGAAAACAACAGTGTAACCAGTAAAAGTTCAACTACAAAATTGATACAGGTATGGGATCTGTTATCTGGAAAAAAATTATCCTGATAGCTTTGAATTACAGGAAGACCATCGCCCATTGGGGCAAATTCACTAAGATGCCAGGCGCAACTTCGCCGCACTTCGCCAGGCGTAGTTTCGCCAGGGCTCCGCAAATTCACTAAAATCCGAAGTTGCGCACAGGGGTAGCGTAGGGTTGCGAAGTTGCGCTAGCGTTGATTCGCTATATAAAGCGAAGTTACGCTAGCGAAGGCTAATTTGCATACGGCGCGAAATTCAAATTTCAATGGAGGAATACGTATCTGCACTACAAATGCCTAGAAAACCTTCAAATCAGCAAATAAAAATTTTATTTTGCCCTACACATGTGTCCACTGTCTAGGTAAGTTGCCATGAGTCAGGAAATGTAGAGGGGAGGAAGGGGAGCCCCAAAAAATTTTCGATCTTTTTCAGCCTATCAGCCATCATGTAGAAAACACGCCAGCGTTTTTTGGGACTTAGAAAAAAAATTTACTTTTTTTTAAACAATCCCTATCTACTCTATTGCGCTTCGACAGGTCTGAGGTGGCGAAGGAATTCTAGCGTAAAAGGTAGCGTTCAGTACACTGCGCAAGTTAGTGAATTTGCGTAGTTTCGTCGCTAGCGAAAATTCGCCTGGCGTAAGGTTGCGAAGTAACACTAGCGAAACTACGCCAGCATTCGTTAGTGAATTTGCGCAGTAGCGAAAATGCCAAACGCTAGCGAATTAACGCTAGCGTTCGGCGCTTCGCGGCTTAGTGAATTTGCCCCATACACTCCATTTTAATCTCATAATTTATATTTTTAAAAATGATTTCCTTTCAAAGTACACCACTTTAAGCAACATGGAAATGAGAATAGGCAATTTCTTACAGTATATTTTTTTTTACAACTTCCAAAATGTCTTTTAAAAGAGCTTAATATAAATAATTTATTTTAAAAAACTGAATAGTAGTGAGCAAACTTTTTGTCAAGTTTCACTCCAAAAATGATGCCCATAGACTCAAATGGTTGAAAAAATTTGTCATGCATCAAAAATTTGTCGCCCAAGGACTCCAATGCATTCCAGCGATTTTTCGCTATTTTGTGAATGAATGAATGAAATGCAGAACGAATCCAAATAAGAATATGGGAACCTTGAAATTCTTGTTTTCATTGAATTTTCATGTGATTAGAAACAAAAAAAACCCTGAAGAGATTATATGACAAAATATTCTTGAGCATGTTTTTTCAGGGAAAAAAAATTGTACACTGTTGGTAATCAGAAATTTCCATTAATTTTCAGTGATCCTGAAATATATCCTAAGTTGTTCCCATTGACTTCTATAAAACCTTGCCAGCTTTTGCTTTCAAAGCTTTTTTGGCCACTCTTTTGTTAATAAATCCCAACTATTCATTGTTTCAGAAAATACTTGCATGTATTTTTGCATCCGCATGTTTTTCTCCTTGTTTGTTATGACTGATTTAGGTAACTGAGTGAACTTTGGAGAAGCCGGACACCACACAATCCCAAAGGTTCTTATCCTGGTGCCCAGCGATAGAGGAATCGGCCACCTCACATCAAGGGTAAGAAGAATTTCACTGGTACACAGGAGTTGCAGTAGCAGGGCAAGCCCTTGCAATTTTATTATGCAGTAGTGCAACGTTTCGGGGTCATGCTTGACAAAGGGGCGTGACCCCGAAACGTTGCACTACTGCATAATAAAATTGCAAGGGCTTGCCCTGCTACTGCAACTCCTGGGTGCCAGTGAAATTCTTCTTGATTTAGGTAACTGGACAGCAAATTGGCAAATAAGGTTCAATTTTGACAAGGACAAGGTCAGAAATAGAATAGCATAAATGTGAGGTATACACTGAATGGTAGTGTTTTGGGGCCTCCTTAATTAAGAAGGTGTTATGGATTTTTGTGGATAACAAACTGTGTAACTCTAGACAGTGTCACATTTACTTCTCCACAGATCCCTGTTCAAGCCTCACCTTGAGCATGCAGTGCAGTTTTGGCCCAATCCTTAAAGGGGCGTTTTACCTTTAAGTTAACTTAAATCAACTTTTTTTTTGCAATTATTTGCCTTCTTCTTCTGACTCTTTCGAGCTTTCTAATAGGGGTCACTGACCCCATCGAAAAACAAATGCTCCATAAGGCTACAAATATATTGTTTTTCCTACTTTTCATTACTCATCTTTCTATTCAGTTCTTCTCCTATTCATAGTGCAGTTTCTCATTGAAATCAATGCATGGTTGTTAGTGTAGTCTTGAAATTGCAAACTGGAGAGCTACTGAATAAAAATAACTTAAAAACTACAAGTAATAAACATTTAAAACCATTTGCAAGTTTTTCAGAATATCACATGGTACTAAAAGTTAAGTCAGAGGTGAACTACCCATTTAGTTAATTATAGGTATTGGTATATATAGTTTATGTATGTGAGTGTAAAGATAAGTCTCTAAAGGTATATGTGTTAATATATGCAAGGAGGTTCATTTACATGGGTTGAACTTGATAGACTCTAGTCTTTTTTTCTGCTGAACTACAATATGGAAAAGACACAGAGGCCTAACTGAGCACTTCACCACAAATCAATCGCTTATCAAGATGTTTGGATTAAAAGAAGCCTGTTGTTAAGCAGAACATGTCAGAGTGGTTGGGCTGTTTATATACAGGTTTGACATTTTCTCAGGTTTGTGTCAAATTAAAAAGCAAGTTGATAAGTGAGCTGTAAAAACACTAGTGACAATTGTCAAGATTTTTCTTCAAGAGACAAAAAAATGTTCATTTGTACACAGTTGGCAATATATTAATACCCAGCAGGATAAAAGTTAATAAATCATTCCCTTTTTCCTCATAAAAGGCTAAACAAACTTGTATAGATTGACTGAACAGCAATATCAAACACGACAAGAATTGAAAATGCTTCTATGTCAATATTTTGAGATCTGACAGCTTATGCCTAATCATTATGTATTTATTTTGTGTGGGAATAGTATGAAATTGTGGTAGTTGTGGAAGTGACTTTTATTTCCTTGCTTGGAATCTTACAGCTTGAGGAGTACACATTTTGGCCTTTTAGTTTTCATTCTACAAGTACTTGCTTCTTGCTTCTTGCTGTTATCGCTAGGCATTCCTTTGATTAATGACCACCATAGGCAGGGGCACTGGTGCCATGAGGCACTCATGGTAACTTAAAGGGATACTGTCATCGGAAATCATGTTTTTTTCAAAACGCATCAATTAATACTGCTACTCCAGCAGAATTCTGCACTGGAATCCATTTCTCAAAAGAGCAAACCGATTTTTTTATATTCAATTTTGAAATCTGACATGGGGCTAGACATTTTGTCAATTTCACAGCTGCCCCAGTCATGTGACTTGTGCCTGCACTTTAGGAGAGAAATGCTTTCTGGCAGGCTGCTGTTTTTCCCTTCTCAATGTAACTGAATGTGTCTCAGTCGGACATGGGTTTTTGCTATTGAGTGCTGTTCTTAGATCTGCCAGGCAGCTGTTATCTTGTGTTAGGGAGCTGCTATCTGGTTACCTTCCCATTGTTCTTTTGTTTGGCTGCTGGGGGGGGGGGGAAAGGGAGGGGATGATATCACTCTAACTTGCAGTACAGCAGTAAAGAGTGATTGAAGTTTATCAGAGCACAAGTCACATGACTTGGGGCAGCTGGGAAATTGACAATATGTCTAGCCCCATGTCAGATTTTAAATAAATGTTTTTCCCATGACAGTATCCCTTTAAAGAGCAGAATTTCCTGTTATTAAACCTCTCTCTCTCTCTTTCTACTAGTGATGCTGCCCCCCTGGACTTACTCCTGCGTAGAACTGTAAGTGATGTGGAGCAGCATCATAGGAGCCTCCTCAGACTGCCAGACAGCAGTGGGCAGAGAATCACCCATGGCCATAGGAAAAGCAATAAGCACAGGGATTCTGTTCAGCTTATGCCTCAAATAAACAGTAAATTTAAGGTGTATTGATCATTACTCGAGCTTCCAGGCTCACTCAGTCAGTTCCATTACCCTAAACACGTGTGGTTTCTGCATCCGTTTACTTTGCTTTATGAAGAAGTCAATGGCAGAAGTCCAGTGACCCATTTGAAGATGTTAATAGACTTCCTGACATTCTAGTTTTTTCTTAAATAACATACTATTTGAATTTTGAGGTAATTTGAGGTAAATAAAACTCTAACATTCGACCTTTGATAAATCAACATTAAATAAACAGTAAATTTTAGAATGGTTGCTCATTTCCCTGGTTTCTGTATCAAATTACTTTGCTTCGGCATGCTGCTGACCAGTTTTTATTTTCCCTGAGAGGGTTTTAAAAAAATAAAATAAAAAGCTCAGATCAGGTTTTAGGAGCCAAGCTCATTATTATTTGCTTTGTTTGGAAGTTACACACGGTTTAAAGAGCTGATAAATCAGCCACGTAGGCCACAATTAGTATTGAGTTTTTTCTCAAAAAAAAACTTGAATGTCAGGAATGCTATTAACATCTTAAAATGTGTCACTAGGCTTCTGCCATTGACTTCTACATGAACTTGGCAAGATTTAGGTGGCGAATAGTCTAATTTGAGTTGTTCCAATGATCCAGGTATGATAAATCTCAAATTCAAATTTGAGTTTGGATTGTTCCCAACTCAAATTTTTGAGTTTTGACCAAATTTCCCACTAGAAAATTCTGAAATCAAATTCAAATTTACAATTCAAACCTTAATAAATCTGCCCTTCGGGGACGGGTAAGACAACAGGAGAGAGGAAGTACCTTTCCTGTACGCTCTTTTTGAATATAGCAGTCAAATGCAGGTAGTTCTGCATTCATTGAGAAATCCTAATGAGCTTCTGTACTATTGATGTGCAAATAAATTTGCCAGGTGTGAATTTGCAACAAATTTCCAAGTTTTGCCTCCGGCGAATATATGAAGCTGCAGGGAAAAAAAAGTTTGGGCACGCTTTAGAATAGTCACATGCAGAAAAATTGTTGCGTTTCAAAATTATTTGGATGCTCATTGACTTTAATGCATTTGGACAAAATAGGAGGGTGTATAAAAATTGGCGCGGGCAAAAAAATTGAGTTGCAACAACATAATTAGACGCCCATTTACTTCAATGTGTTTCCCTGTTTTTTTTCAGCAAAAAACGGGACAAATTCTCCCATAACTATTCTGCACGTATTCACGTATTCGAATGTATTCACTGGACAGGGTGCAAAGTACAAAAAAACATGGCAGCTTGTCCGTGTGATTTGCAGTTTGTATCCTACCTCACGTATAATAAATTACTTCTCTTGTACCTCTGGGGTCGTGGACATTACTAAGTGTGAAATTTGCATCTTATAGCCAGTAGATCTGAATGAATTATTCCTACTTCTTAGAAATCCTAACACTGTTGATAAAATCTTAGTCGTTTTGATCCTATTTACTATGTGAATTTCAGATAAGATATCCTTCACCTGCAATTTCCAGCTTTGGAACTTCAAACTCTGCAGACTTTTCTATGTTTTAACAATCAAAACATATCTATGGCATGTTGGTGTGTCACAGTATTTTAGGGGTGTACCTTTATAACGGTTTTACACAGTTGGAAGGGGTATATCGCTATAAGGCTTAGATTTAGACAGTAGATTTTATCAACATTGAGAGATATACACAGCAGCAGGATATACTGTGGTATCAGGCATTAATGGGGAAAAACACACAAATAAGAACAAAGATTCCCATTTTGCAATTTAAATATTCTTTAGTAGACAGTTATAACATTGTAAATGTAATTACACAATTGAGCACTTTTTAAGATCTACTTAAATGTGGCATTTTTTTGCTAAAAATAACTTTTTGATAAGAAGCTTTGTTACATACACTGAGTACTGGTGCAAACAATACCAATCATAATGTTTCCTTTGGCAGAACGGTTGCTATATACTTCCACAAGTTCACAGCAGCTATATTAAATTAGCTCAGATGAATGCAGAAAGGCATAAATATATCATTAAGTTATACACATGATATTGCACATTTCTACTTTCCTGTATCATTTCTTGAATGTTTATTTACTACTTTCCTTCTCTTATTGTTAATGTAACTAAAAAAACAATATACATTTATATCCCAGGTAGACTAAATCTGCATTGTTTAGATTCAAGTAAAAGAAGCTTATGGTAAATACAGGCAGGTTATTAACATTTGAATTGAGTATTAGTTGGGGTAGCAATGCAATGATACAATAGAACTATAATAACTTGATTTGTTAGTATAACAGATTCAGCAAAAATCTTTATATTTTATATTATATATTATATATTCTTTGTAACTGTAAATTAAGTCATCCAACGCATTTTCATTAGAAGGCACAAGAAGAACAGAAATTACAGTAAACATGGCTAAGAAAACCTCTCTGAAAGCAATTTTTCAGAAGTCACTCAAAATCACAGTTAACTTCCCCTAGACTTCCATAATCAGCTGCCAGTATTCATATTTGCACAATATTAGTCCTGGCATTGAAGTGACAGCTTAAATGGTGTTAGAGGGGAATAAAATTACAAAGTCAGAAATTGATATCCAACTAATATCGTGTACAACAAGTAAAGTTTTTTAATTTGATTCTGTGAGTTTTAGCTACTGTACATTTGCAAATAAAAATGCATCTATATTCCTTGAAAACCAGACAATCTTGACAACACTTTGTTTCTTATTTGAGTGTGAATGTCTAGCTAATACATTCTGTGGCTTGACTGTGAGTGTTACAGATCTTGGCAATGCTTTTTTGTTTTATTCCATAAGGGTTGAAACAGTGATAAACATATCCTGCCTGTGAATCTGTAAGGACACAGAAATCACATCTACTTTAAGTCTCTCTCTCTATGGATTTCTACTCCCATGGAATAATGTGTCTACAGAGGAATTCTCTCTCTGTCTAGACTATTTTATTAGCTGCTAACATTTACATCGCAAGCTCTCAGCAACCTAAAACAACTAAATTACAGAGAGATGGGGTGAAATATTTGGGAGGATAGGTAATTAACTTTTGTACAGCTGCACAAACCTTTATAGAATTCTGATTACTAGGAAGGCTAGCAGATGATTTTACTGATTTCCCACTGATGGAATATGAAGAAAATTACAGGCTGTATAGTAGATGCCTCGTGGAGATGCCTAAAGAGCTATACTCATTGCTGGAAATAAATATGTATATATTTCAGTAATAGTTGCTTATATTGCTGCCTTACTATCTTGCATACTACAAGAATTACTCAAAACACTGGAGTCTTGAAATAACTGTATGTAGGGCTCATCATGTCTGCTTCTTTATAATCTTGAGTCAGTTGTGTGGAGACGTTGTAAGACATGAGCAGTAAATCCTTAACCTCTTATTAAACAGTCAAAGAGTAACTGAGGAGGAGGGCTGATGACAGCATAGTCCCACACAGAAATGATACCAACAATAATTACAACCTGAGGGCAGAAGCATGTCCCAGAGAACAGAATACACTATAGCTTATAGAGAATGAGAAATATTCAACAGTATGGTGATTGTCTGGGAAATGTGGTCATAATGTCTCTTTGTTTCTCATTTATAGCAAAAAAAATTTATAAAAAATACGGCAACTTCCCTGTCTAAACAGTAATTGCTTTAAATGTCATCCTCATTGCACTCATCAATACATCAATACTAGCACCTTGGGTACCATTGTTGTGACTACTGTAGTGCTCGTGGCACAAGGGGCAGTGCATTCAGGAACAAGAGCGATTTGTCTGCATCTACTTTGTGCTGATATAGGTGCTCCATGCAGCAGTTAAATCATTTACAAGTGAATGGTGTTTAACTGATTGTTTCCCTTTGACTCACAGACACTACTAATATTACTAATACTGTTTAACTACATCATTTCACTCTATAACTCTACAACTTCAAATTAACAAAAATAATAACTGAAGCATGTTGATAATCCTATTACGGGCCAGAAAGTAATATATAAATATATCCATCAAGTGGAGAATCTGAAGGATTTTTCTTGTTGTTCCATCATTCTGCCCAGAGTTTGAGAAATCCAGAAAGTCTTTCTTTTACTACCAAACTCTGGCCTCATAATTGAATCCTTTATAGGAATTAAAAAAAAAAAAGTCCAGAAGAAGATGTTTAACAGTTTTTTTTAACTCTTATTAAATCTGTCTTTCATAGTTTCAGCAATAGATGTAATGGCTGTACCCAGTGTATTAAACCTAGAGAAGCGACCTGGGAAGATATGTGGTGTGTATGTAATAAAAGATACTAGGGGCATATTTATTATGCTGTGTAAAAAAAACTGTGGGATAGTACACCACACATCGCAATGCTTCACCATGTATAAAATGGTGTGAAATTTGTATGCGTTTTTTCTTAAATGACTTCCGCCAGAAGCAATGTAAATCTGGTGTTTGCATAGTGTAAAATTACACTGCCCATCACCATTTATTTTACACAGATGTTTACACTTGTTTTCATCAAATTTCATATTACACAGCATTATAAATATTCCAATATGTTTGCCCAGGTGCAGTAACACATAGCGACCAATTCATTGCATCTCTGAAGGAGGGATAATTTTTCACTGGTAAAGCTGGCCATAGATGTAAAGGTTTTTAAAAGATCCGATAGTCATCTTGAGACCACAATTATCTCGAAACGATCGTACGATCATGTGAATTGTCCATCAACTAAAAATACCAATTTGCCAGGAAAACAAAGGGTAGCTGCCTGCTTGTCCCTGTAAACATAGATAGATTGCACTGGGACCAATAAAGATTTTTAACCTGGCCGATCAATTTTCTTACAGATGGCTGAAAAATCGTAAGATGTGCGATCGTTCGAATCCCACTAACCGCACGATAATTTCGAAGGATTGGTCGGACATCGCTAAAATTGGTCGTTCGGCAAAAAAAATCTTTGCGTCTATGGGGACCTTAAGACTTAGATCAGTGGGGTTTGGAAGTTTTTGGTTCAAGCACTCATTTTAGGGGCAATAGTTGTTCAGGCCCTATTATCTCCAGTTTCTTCCACAAAATTAGATCTCCCACTACTTTATGATATGGAAAGGTCACAGATTAGTAAATCTTTTCCCAAAATATCAGTATATCTGAGTTTATCAGTTTTGGGTGAGACTTGTAGGAGAAGGAAAACTACGGATGCAGGTTCTTGTCAATAGATGACAATAGTGCAAGCTAGAACTATTCTATGGATTATCATACCTGGGTAAATAGCCATAGACGCTCTCTGTGCAGGCTTCGGGGTTGAGCTGAGAGAAGGAAATCTGATACCAAAGCCCATGTGCTCCTGCACAGAGGAACTGCAGCACTGTGAGTATTTATGGGTGTATTTACATAGACCTTTCTGACAAAACTTTCTTAGTTTTATCCTTTCCTTCTCCTTTAAGTGCCAGTGTTTCTATGATGGCTACAAATCAAATCCAGGCTATGTAGAACCACCACCTAGCAATTCCATATAAAAAAGTATCATTTAGTGCCCCTATAACTAATATATAGAATCTTAAATACATGGGGTAAGAATAGTGACCACTGCTCAAAAGAGTGCATCATCACCATGCATAAATCGTACTAAATCATCACAGTAACTTATCTAAGCATATTAATAATTGTAAGGACTGTAAAGATTAACTAGGAAGCATTACTAGCCATGGGTTCAGTGATTTCATTTTAACACTTTAAGCCATTAGTGCTTAGGAATTTGCACTGTAGGATGGCAATGCAGCAGTAGGGACAGTTAGCTAGTGGAATGGTTTACCTAACAGGGAACTATGAATGGCTACCCACATCCTATTGTGCTTCTCCAGAATGAACATGTCCAGTACACTGCTTTGTTTTTATTAGGACTGGGGAAAATATATGCAGAGCTCCTATAAAAGTGTAAGTGCTTAATGTTATCATTGTTTTTTGCCCAAATTGTGATCATGTTCTATGTATTTTTTTATGTGCTACATGATAAGAGTGGTGTTGAGGAACAACATGTGTCCTCTTTAAAGGTAGCAAGGTATACTTATCTATATCATGAATTACCACAAGCACAGATTTATTAAGGGTCAACTTTTTTTGATTTTTTTTTTGGAGAAAAAAAATCAAATTGAGGTTTTTAAATTTGAATCCAGTTTTTTTAATTCGAAATGTGTTCAAGTTTAAAAAATGTGATCTTATTAAAACATTTCGACTAGTCAGAATTTTAAATTTATGGGAGATTAGGGGAGTTAAAAAAAAACTCACATTAATTCTAAATTCGACCCTTGATACATGTGTTTTTTAAACTTGTGCACTACTCAAAATAATAAAATTTTTTGGAGCTTTTCAGCTTGCCTGATGTAGCATTGAAGGCTTTTATTCATATTGATGGTTAGCTAAATGTCTGCTTGAATTATTATACAGATTTTCACCAGAAAGTAACATGCAGTGTGTTAATTTTTATCATTTTTATTTGTACAAATAGTATAGTAATTTACTGGATAATGATGAGGCAGGTTAAAATAAAGAAAATGTTTTGCTTCTGAACCATAGCCAGTGTGTACATTCATACAGTCATCCGTTATACAACAGACAGCAAAGATTTTTCAATGAAAAAGGCTACACTTAAGTAACTTTATAGTGAGCAAAATTTTCAGTGGCATAAGTTTGATCAGTCTGTGGGTCACATTTCCCCAGAGATCACAACCAATATCCAGAATGATTTTTTTTTATTCATTACTGTAGTGGTCTGTGCCAATAAAATAAATAAAGGCATATTAACTACATGAAGAAGGTGCAAACAAAGTAACTTGCAGTTTGTTCTTATCAATGTACAGATGCACAGGCTAATTACCGAGTGTACTGTAGTTTATACATGTGCTGGGAACATATGGACCTAAAGAAGCTCTGTGTCATTAATACTGCCAATGTCTTAATCAGTGAAACAACATTATACACTGTGTGGGAATTTTCACCCAATTATAAAATCCATTGCTTTAAAAGGGCTAATTGCCTTGATCAAGTAACTTACAGTAACTACAGTATGTTTGGAAGTGTTGCTCCTCTTCTATCTGCAGCATATGCCTTGTCTCTATATAGAATTTAGATGTGATATATCATGTTTGCATGTTCTCCATGTGCCATCTTGCTTTCTTTTTTTTTTCTAGATAACAATAGCAAGAGCAACATCTGTTCAACAGCACCAGGTGTAATATGATTCTCTGTGTAGTTTTGCAGAAATTGCGCATTGTTTAACATTCATGGGTGCATTTATGAGCATAGGTGCTAAATAGCACATAGTACTGTATGTAGATGCTATCAGCAATCTGTTAGCCTACCATCAGGTAGAAAATAAAGGCAAATATCTAATTACTTGACATTAAGCCTCTTAAATTAACGGGCGCTAGAACATATGTAGTCAAACATTTATAAAAACAGAATTGTTCTAGTCTAAAAAAAATTCGCCAGAGACGGTCCGTGGGGCACATGCGCAGTAGCGCAATCCCACGGACACAGGGACTGGACGCAGAGACACTTTATTATATTGGATTCTCTATGGGCAACTGCACTAGTGTAATTTCTCTTATAAAATCATCAATTATTTTATCACAGATCATAAAACCTCCAAAAATTCTGTAATTTTATACTACTTGTAGAAGTTAATTTTTGATATGATAGAACATACATTCCTGCTGTATCTCTGTTAAGGCAAGCAAAATAACAGGTCCAGCTTTTGATAGATGCTTAACTATTGTATTGTGATTAGTGATGGGCGAATAAATTCGGCAGGCACGAATTTTGTTTCACCAACAGCGAATAAATCTGCAAAACTGTGGCGAAAATTCGTTGCAACAGAAAAAAAAATTGTCACAACGTCATAATAGTTGCGCGCATAAAAGTGTCGCGCGTCAAAATTATTCGGACGTCCATTGACTTTAATGCATTTGGACAAAATAGTGTATAAAAATTGTCACTCGCGTCAAAATTATTTTGATGCCCATTGACTTCAATGCGTTTTGCTAAGTTTTTGCTGTTTCAGGAATTTTCCTGTAAATTTGTGAATTTTTCGGCAAAACGGCACAGATTCTGCTATCACTTATTGTAATACATTAAAGTAGCCTCCTCATACTCTCAAACAGATCACACAGTAAGCTTGCCTTTTAGCTAGGCAAGCTTACTGAGCCAGCACAGGGGTTCAGATAAACTACAAGCCTTTCAACAGTAGCTTACTGTCTTGGATCTTGTGAGTGAAAGTGACACTGCATACTGAACGCCCTACTCAGTGTTCTCTGGACATATGTTGAGAAGCTTAGATTAGTCAGATATTACACAGCAGGAAATTAGGATCATCTGACATAGACCCTGATTCTATAGGGCTGACTATTCAATTTTGATTTAGAATGCACTGTTTTAATGCTGTCAGGTAATGTGCATCAATAACTCTTTTTCATGAGTTTTACATATACTGTTGTAATTAGTCCTTCAGCTTGGGTTATCTTCAGAGACAGATCTACAGTGATAAAGGCTGTGGCAGCTTTGGGTGGGTACAGAATGTCAATACATTGTACATTGTATACAGCTGTAACATTTCTACATGTGGTAAATATGATCACACATGTTCCTCATTGAAACACAGAACTATTCTTACTAGTTATCCTACTGTATATCTGCCACACACTCTTGTCTATGTTTTAAAAGGGGCTTATCTCAAGTCCTACTACACTGAGATACTCCACTTTATCAGTTTACTTTTTCCTTTACTGAGAAACAGGTAAAATCTAACCTCTTTCATAGATTGGAGAATCAATATTTTCTCTGGACCAATAATGACCTCCCTCCCCAGGAAAAATGTACACTTAGGAGTCTATATTTTGCACGTCGAATCATATGCGAAAAATGCAGCTGTAACCATTGTTTTTACTTGTCCTTTTTTCTTTAGCAGGCAGCTAATTTATCCAGCACAAAATGGATAGTCTGATATTTTTGCCTTAGGCAATCAGTTGTAACTGCCTTGCCTAAAGCATCAAGAAGTTGACACAAATTGAATCAGTCCACCCTATTTCAGTTTCTGTGTTAGTCTCCTTGGTATAATTAGCAGACCCAGTTTTTTCTGTATTATCAATATTTTGGAAAAACATTTTTTTTCCAAAAAAGAAGTTAATTTAAAACATGTACACAGTAATTCATAGGGCAGTGACTGTATATGTACATACAACTTTACATTATTAGGTTAAAAGGTACACATGCTTTAGTACTTTGTACAGTGGGAAAAAGGTGAAATGAAGGTTGCAGATTTGTTTCCAAACTGTATAAAATATAAAGCATGCAGTTCATAACAAATAGAAGTATGCAGTGCATACTAAGGGGCCGATTCACTAAGCTCGAGTGAAGGATTCGAATGAAAAATACTTCGAATTTCGAAGTATTTTTTGGGTACTTCGACCATCGAATGGGCTACTTCGACCTTCGACTACGACCTTCGACTACGACCTTCGACTTCGATTCGAACGAAAAATCGTTCGACTATTCGACCATTCGATAGTCGAAGTACTTTCCCTTTAAAAAAACTTCGACCCCCTACTTCGGCAGATAAAACCTACCGAAGTCAATGTTAGCCTATGGGGAAGGTCCCCATAGGCTTGCTAAACTTTTTTTGATCGAAGGATTTTCCTTCGATCGTTGGATTAAAATCCTTCGAATCGTTCGATTAGAAGGATTTAATCGTTCGATCGAACGAAAAATCCTTCGATCGATCGAACGAACATTTAGCGCTAAATCCTTCGACTTCGATATTCGAAGTCGAAGGATTTCAATTTGAGGGTCGAATTTCGAAGTATTTTTTACTTCGAAATTCGACCCTTAGTGAATCTGCCCCTGAGACTAATCAACATATTGCCAATATTGCATATTGTGCAAGATTTTCATAGTGCACGCCAACATTATATTATATATCAAAACATTAGTAAAAAAAAATAAATAAACCAATGTATGGCAATAAATGTAACCAGAAAAAGACACATACTCAAGGGACAAGGATGTTGAACTTGAGAGAATTGATCTTGTACTTTTGAACTTCTCTAACTTACCAAACCAAGCATTTTTGCAGAACTTCAGTTTTTGAATTACAGTGACCTTGAAATGGCTTTGCAATGGTCCTAGGATTTCACGAGTAAGAAAATGATAAAAATAGTGTTCTGCTGTTAAAATTAAAGTTAGGCTTGAAAACTCATGTTTAGTCCAAAAGTCATGTATTACTTTTTTTAAACTTAAATGTAGAAGTTATATATACTTTTACTTTGGAATGTCATCATTACTTCTTAAAATTCTAATATACAACCTTTCAAATATTGCAAGTGGTGTTGGAATGACTGAACCTGAACTTTATGAGACATAAAGGCTCAGTGTTCAATTCCAATGTTGCAATTATGCAGTTAATGGCTGGATTTTTTTGCAAATATATACAGTATGTGTGTTGTGATGGTGCATCATTATTTTGGAATATGTGAGCTAAAATTACCAAAAACAATATAGCAATTTTTTTGCATTCAAACATCTAGTGATGGGCAAATAAATTTGGCAGGCATGGATTTGCTGAAATTGTCGCACATCAAAATTATCCAGACGCCCATTGACTTTAAAGCATTTGGACAAAATAGTCGGGCGTATAAAAATTGTCACTCGTGTCAAAAATTGACATCACTACAAAGAAACATTACACTCCTAAGAATCACTTTTACAGAAGACAGTATCATGTGAATGTAATTCTTTTTAAATAGGAAACAAACTTTGACTTAAATTTAAATTTGGAAATATTAGTTATTTCTACAGCTACATACTGATCTTTGTATAAATCTTGTGACACATCATATGTCAGACCTAATTTGCTCACTTAATTTGGCAATCTCCAATCATTCATTTGTGAAAAAATTTAAGATTGAAGTAATCGGTTGATATGTTAATCTTATCAATGTGAACCAAATAAACCAGTACCGTTTGGGTGACAAGGACTAAAAGTAGTAAGACATGCAGTGTAAGATTTCTTAAAACAGAAGGTATTCCGCTTGTTTATATCTCTTTATATCTCAAGTACAAGATATTTTATATTTTTCAATGTTTCTATGTCAGTTATCTGACAAGGTTTTCAATGTTGCATCTATTGCTTTTCTGTTTCAGCTCTCTCACTCTGAATGCATAATATATCTCTAGCCACTTGAATGTCCAAATAGCAGAAGAAGAGGGTTACTCATTGCAGAGTACAGTGTCTTATTATTCACATCTACTTAATGGCCTACTAATTAGGAATGCCAAGCAACAACTTTAGCAGCAATGTACTCTTTAGAGTCAGGAAATAGTTAAATGTGGAAATGTGGAAGCTCCAGGTGACAGCGAGGAGAATGTTCCAAAACTGTGCCCAGAATATCTGACCATTGTAATTTTACTTTGCCTGCTACCTCACTGACCGATTCTTCTCCTTCATTTCTATTTTTATGACAAAAAATATTTCTAATCTTGAATGGCCCTCTGTATTGATGGATGCCGACCTTTTATGTAGAGAAAATTTGTTAAGTGAACTGCAGGCAGCAATTGGGACAAATTAGATGAGAGAAAATATTGTAGAAATAGAGGTTACCATCTCTTAAGATGGATACAAAAGCACTGGTAAGATTCGTGAACAAAGCTGGGTTTATTTAAAGGTAAGATGTGTCTGTCAATAGCTTAAAATCTAAGCATTTAAATTTATGGTTTTCTTTCAGAGCTGTTTCACATACAGTATCATGACCGACTATGTTAGCGAAAAAAGGGCCTGCACTCCAAATAAATAAATAGACCAAGTGGTATTTGAATAGTCATATATTTATATATTTAAAAAGAAGTACATGCATAATACAGGGCAAAAAACATGCCAAAAAATATCACAGAAAATCAATTATACATACCACTTAAAATATGGTCAAACAGCAATATGAAAAAAGAAAGCGGATACACCTGCCCTGAGAGGAGAATCACCCCGACGTTTCGGCTTTTAGCCTTTCTCAAGGGGAATTCATGACCGACTATGACCAGGAATTAACATGCATTCAATATTAATAATATTTTCATCATAGTTGCAACTGTATCATTTCGAAAATCATGGATCTTCTATATGAAATACTTTGCTATGTGCCATGTATCACGCACTACATGATAATATTATAAAGAAAAGGGGGTATTTAGCCCATATTTTCCAAGAACTAAGTATCTCATTTATTCTAGTACAAGTTTTTTTAAGTACTAACTAGTGCTCCTCTTGCCGTTTCACATTTACCACTACATGAGGTTGGTACTTCTCTTTAACAAAATATTGTATGTTTTCATTCATTCCCAAATGTGGTTGGAAAGGAAAATGAAAATTTGAATGATATCAAAAGGTTTCAAGTTTCTTACTTGAAGGTTATGGTGAATGTATATTCTAAATATATTCTAAATATTCTAATAGTTAATCTCTGCTTCTATATTCAACAATTTAGGGACCATTTTTGATGATCCTGGATGCAAGTGCTAAAGCAAAATGATGCCATTTAACTCATTCAGAAAGCACTTCTGTCTAGGGGGTCATACTAGGCAGACCACTACTCCCTGCTTTGCATCTCTCTTGGTTTCCACTGATTGGTTACCAGGCATTAACCAACCAGTGACTTGAGGGGGGGCCACATGGGTCATAACAGTTTGCTTTTGAATCTGAGCTTCACGCTGAGGATCAACTGCTAACTCACTGAACTGTTATGTCCCACGTGGCCCCACTTCAAGTCGCTGACTAACTCAGAGTTGAAAAGCTGAAAAACAGGAAGTTGTGTTCTGGCTATTATGTTAGACATCCAGTCACTCCAGCCTTTATACATTACATTTTTGGCCCACTAACTATAATAGATTTTTTTTTTTGCACTGTATGTATCCAGTTTTTATTTTTACACTGAACTGTTTCTTATAGATATTTTGGGAATCACAATGTTTAATGTAAATAGAAAATGTAATAGCTGATCTTATACAGTTATATAGAAGGGTATGTAGGTGTAGTTGTCTAAGCCACTTTATAGGGAGGAAGGTTGTAGATTTCCTTTTGGCAAAAAATTCCAGAAACTGTGAAAACATTTCACGAATAATTTCAGCAAAAAAATTGCTAAACTCATTGAGGTCAATAGGCGTCAAATTCTTTTTTGTGCGACATTTTTTTACATGTGCAACAATTTTTTTCTCATTCCAAATGCATTAAAGTCAATGGACGTTTTTCTTGTGGCTACATTTTTTTTCTTAGCGACTTTTTTGTGTTGGTGACTTTTTTTGTCCAAATGCATTAAAGTCAATGGGCATTTTATATTATGGTAACTTTTTTGACTTGGCGACAATTTTATCTTATACAAAAAAGGGGAAAGGCTAAGTTAAAATATATTTAAGTACAATGGAAGTGCTACTGATTTGGCCAATTAATCAATGCACTTTCCCTGGTCCCCTGTCTCATAAGTAATTCAGTATATTGCATGTGTTTACAAAAACAGGGGGTTTTAAGTTACAAAGTTATGATCATAGAGTTGATAAGCCACCATAAACACATTTTGTAAACACATGCACTTGCATATATGCTGAATTACTTATGAGACAGGGGACCAGGGAATGTTCATTGATCAATTGGCCAAATCAGTAGCATTTCCATTGTGATTAAATATATTTTAACTTAGCCTTTTGAGTGCTCCCATAACCTCCCTTTTTAACAATTTTACCTTGGCCACGTTTTTGTTCCTGCAAAATTTCTTGCAGCGGTTTTTTGCCGCAGTTTGGCGCAAAAAATTCACAGATGGTGAAGTGAATAATTTTTCTGCAAATCCATGCCTGTCGAAAAAATTCACTCATCACTAGTGGTAAGTCATATCCACTTATAATATACAAAAATATCATACACTGGATGTTGTTAGTCTACTACTGGCAATACGGTTTTCCTGTCTGTCAAACAATTGCTACTAAAGTTATTTGACAAAGCATGCTGGCTTCACAGAAATAATGATTAGGGAGGAGATATGTCATGCAAGCCAATATTCTGATCTATTTTAATCTGAAAGTGTGAATAGTCCATTGGTAGAAATATAATGATTCAAACATTAAAGGAAACCATTTAAAATATCACATTTTGTACGAATAAACAGAGCAGAGCTCCCTTGCAATATCTACTTCCTAGAGTAGAGGTTTCCCAAAGATTGATCTACAGTGAACATGCACAAATGGTTAAAAGAGCACTGAAGTGCAATGTTTATCCCTTTTCTATTTCATATATCAGGTGGTATATTATTTCTAGTAATTCCTCATTTACAAACTGTGACCTTTAATAAGAGCTGTCTCACTATTGAGTTGTCTTGCTTCTCTAGGGATGGGCTACTAAATTGACGATGGAGAGCTCAGGCAAGGGATTACAGAGTTGAAAGGAATACATATTTATGCATGAATAGAATGCTAAAAAAGAGCAACCTTCCTGGTGGGATAGAGGGGTGGGAAAGGTGCCTAGACACTATTAACCCCTTTATAATATTCTAATTCATTATATTCATTATGTTATAATTCATTAAGAACATATAACATATAACATGTTATGCCAGTATTGTCAGCTGCTGCTGCAATTTGCTTAAATCAGCCAATATACAGTGATTACATATTAAACAAAGACAGTTTATGCTCTAGAAGCCTTAAGTACTGGCTTTGTAGGATGGTTAATACTGGTATTATTATTAGGCTAAGTGAGCATACAATACAAAGTTCTGCTAAGAGGGTATAACAAAGAAGGAATATTGGGGCTCATTTATAAACACTGGGCAAATTTGCACCTGGGCAGTAACCCATGGCAACCAATCAGAGGTTTGCTTTCATTGCTCAACCTGCAGGTGACTGAAAAGATCCACTCGCTGATTGGTTGCTATGGGTTTCTGGCTAGGTGCAAATTTGGCCAGTTTTTATAAATGAGCCTCACTGTGGCAAAGCAATTTAGGAACAGGAGCAGAAAACATTTTACAGTTCACCTAATAAGCATAAATAACATATCAGCTCTTGCTAAATGATAACTCCCAGCCAATTGTTTAAATGTCAGTCTATGAAGCAATAATTGTCCGACTGAAAAGAAAACAATTCCATCTGCAAGCCTATTTGCTCTACTTTTAGGGAACTGTGAGTTTTTGCAATTTTGTTTTTGGTAAGAATCCACATATGGATCCTTGTAATACACTGTAATTTGTATTGAAAAATCCAGGTGGATTTACTGCTCCTATATAAACTGTGTTCAAAATGTTATTTTACCTTAGTAAACCTTACCTTAGTCTTCCTTATTCCTAGAGCTTAGGGAAGCAGCTTTATGTTGAGAGGGAGTTGTAAATGGCACCAAGAAACACGTTCAGATAAGGCTTTCTGAGTATGCAAGGCATGCATTAAAATTTTACAATGTTCATAAAGATCTTACCTTCTTTAGTGTCTATTTGGGGATATTTACAAATGTAAAATTTTCTGTAAATTGTTAATACTGAGGATTAACAGTTTGGTCTGCTCAATCGTACCTTGTTCAGATACTTACAGTAGGTCACCTCATCTCAAAAGCCAGCACTGAGCATGGGTAGTACTGATAGTCTTACAGTATTAAGTCATTGTATGGGGACTCCCTTCTATTCTAAAAAGAATCTACACATATTTATCTTTATTTGAAATTTTTTTAAAGATCCCCATGCCTCATACAGTAGTAACATAATTGAAAAAAGACATACATCCATCACATGTGCAGTGAGAAAAGTCTGGGTGCGATTGTCATATTTTTTTCCTCAGAATTATTGCTGTTGTCAATGGGAGTTGCATCTCATGCAATTGTGGCCTATCTCTTACAATTAGCACAATTACACATGCACTTTATTGGGAATTTGACTCAGTTGTACTGATTTGCAGTGAAATTCTGCATTTCGCCATCTGAAAATTTTCACTGTGACAAAGAAGTCGCCAAAACAAAATTGTTGCAGAGACAAATAAGTTGGCATAATAAAAAACGCCCATTGACATTTACTGGCAAGCACTCCGCAGTCCACTCTTAGGGTTAAATCATTCAAGTTTATTTCAGCAGATTAAAAACATTGCAGTCCTGACGTATTTTGTATCAAAGATATGTAGTCATAGGTGTGACCTGGGGTATGTACATCCATGTCATCGAGTTTAAAGGGTGAGCACTTTTATGAGGAGGCTATTGGTTGTTTATATAAATACACGGGCTTTAATAGTGGGATCGAGATATTCCCAAAAATAATAATTCTTTATGTATACCTCAAAAAAATTGGAGGTTGGGATTGAGCTTAATTTTTGTTTGATGCATTTGAGTGAGAAAAAATTGTCGCATGTAAAAAACATTTTGACGTCCATTGACTTTAATGTGTTTTGGGAATTTTTCGTTGCTTCACAGAAAAATTTGCGAAACTGCGAAAAAAATTGCAAAACGCATTGAAATCAATGGACTTCAAAATTGTTTTACACACAACCGATTTGCTATCAATAGTACTTAATATCCATTTGGAGTCACTGCCTGCATTTGGCATGCAAGTGTCACATGTGCCCTATTTTTTTAGTACAACTGTGAACTAAGGTGAAGTTCGGGTGATGCCTTTTATGAATATTATTATTTTCACAACTCACTGCAAGGAATTTACTCATTGTGTGCATACATCAGCAACATGGCTCCCTCTTGATACAGGTGGCAAAGCATTTTTTGGACAAAAAAATATTGTTTTCCCAAACTGGTGCACAGGTTTTTTTACCCTGATGGGGGGAGGAAATTTTTGATATGATGGATTTCTCTTTAATGTATCTAAGAAAACACACTAGCTATTTTCTGCAGGGTTCTGAAGCAGGGCATGTCTTAACAGAATGTCTGAGTGATGCCATGACAATTAGTGCAGGAGGAACATGTACCAGTCAGGCTTTAGAGACCAGCTGCAAATAGTAAGATCTCCTGTTACCCATGCA
Source organism: Xenopus laevis (assembly GCF_017654675.1). Classification (NCBI taxonomy): domain Eukaryota; kingdom Metazoa; phylum Chordata; class Amphibia; order Anura; family Pipidae; genus Xenopus; species Xenopus laevis. The sequence goes on from NC_054384.1 coordinate 56,051,672, forward strand.
AAGCACAGAAGCAGAAGCAGACATGGTAGCTACAGTATAATTTAGAAGTAGGAGGAAACTTTGCATCCTTAAATCTGAAAAAGACAGTCCTCCTCATATGGTTACTTAAAAACTCATAAGCAGATTGTGTTTATTTAAATATTAAATGATACACGCAATGCAGTGTGGGGAGGGGTTAAAGACAACAAGGGCATGTGAGAAATGGAAGAAAGGCATATACTTTGACACTTCCCACTTCAATCCTCTCTAACTGCCCCTAGGAACCATGTTCCCAACTCAAATATGAAAGATCAAAGGGATTGTGATTTCTATTGATGTAAATTTTTTCTGGAACTTGGAGCAATTGAGTTTTGACAAAAGAACGCAGGCCCTAGGGGGACCAATAATTGTGTTGTTTACTCATACTAGTACAGTGCTGAATGAGTTAGAAGACGTGATTTAGAATAATTACAGTAAATGTACTCCAATAATCAGATCAGCATTTTAAACACACAGGCAGTATATAATCAGCAGGGAAGTAGGCAATCTGGGCACTGTGTAATTGAATTAGAATACGGGAAAGTCATAGGTCATTTACATACTGGCAATATAAATCATACTGGCAATATAAATCATGTTCATAAGCATCCATGGCTACAGGTTAGATTTAATAAAGCTTGGAAAACCCAGTGTCATTTTTATTATTTGCTTGCATTAAGATTAGCTTTTAAATCGTTTTTTTGTCATTAGATGTGTTTTATCAAGGATGACATTACCTTTGAAAGAATCCGGTGCATGAAAACTGTCTGTGTGTCATATTTTAAATACTAATCAATGCTGCAAGTTTAACACCAAGTGACAGCCTGAAATCACTCTGGAAATAATAGCAGTGACAGATTAATGAGACATGAGCCCCCCTAGGCTACACTTTCCATAGGCCCCCCTTCTAGGCTACTCCTACTCCCAAAAGCTAAGAAATAATACATTAATGAAAGGTCTGGGTCTGCTCAGGTTGCATGGCTGGTACCTGTTGGTAGAAGAATGCATGCAATGCCTTGCCTTCTCTTGCTGTCTACTCTTCTCCCAGTAGGTACTGTGCACTTGCCCTGACTGGACCCAGGCCCAGCAGTGCAGATAAACATTTTTAAGGAAAATACAAATACAAATAATAATTGAAAGTGCTAGATGGGCCTCTATAGGCTATAGCCTAGGGTAGCTTATTAATTAATCCACGCCTGCCAGTCAGGAAGGACAGAGGCCACAGCAATGACTATGGTTATTCAAAAAATGATGGAAAATCAAATGTCCTAAGTGAACATTTTTATGAACCATTTTGAACAGAGGTTTATATACCCCAATGAGTTGTTTCAAAAATACTGAACGAATAGTGTCGGTTGACAAAATATTAACGGAACGATTGGATGAAATTGAACAAAACTTTTTACAGAATGGTTACCCTCCAGGTTTACTTAGACAACAATGAGTGGATGCTCAGAAATCCAAGGGGGTTTCCCTTGCCCAACAACAAATTGATCTCAGATGTATCCCCTTTGTTTCTAGATATAGTACAGTTAGTTAAGAAGTGGCCAAAATTATAAGCAAACACTGGACACTGTGTGAAATCCTTTCAGAATATGTCCCTTATGTCATACAAAAGAAATAAAACAATTGGATCACTATTATTGCAATCCGACTTGGAAGGTACTTTAAAAGAGGAGCGAGTGCTGCGTCCTAGGCAGAATGGGTAATTTCCTTGTTTGTCCTGTAACTGTTGTTCTAATGTGATCAAGGGAGAAATAGTTCATCACCCATGAAAGGGTACCCCTATAAAAATAAATGGTTTTCACAGATGCAACTCCACATTTGTAGTTTACGTGATCAAATGTCTGTGTGGACATCTATATTTGGGCCAGACCACTCGTGCAATTAAGGAGAGAATGAGTGAGCATAAATCTGCAGTTAAATTGAAGAAATTGGATCAGACCATGACTCTGGAGCCCCATAATCGGTAATATGACCTACATCCCATATTCTGATAGATACTTTTTATTTTTCTCCTTGTTTTTCATTACAGTGTGATCAATTTGTGTCTTAAATTTGGTCAATTTTATTCTTCTTACAGATACAATGTTAGAAAAAGATTAAGTCTGAATAGATGCAATCAACATGAAACATATGGACACTTTGTCAGTGTGCAACATTGTATCTGTTAATGCATCCTTAGTGTTTTTACTTACTCTTTAAATGGTTTTGGACATATGCTCATAGGTGGCGCTGTAATTGTGAGTATAAATTTCCGTAACCATGTGTAATTCAGTAACTTGAAAAAAGACTGTTTAAGGCCTGAAATTTTGTTCTTTGCATAAGAGCTGAGCCAAGATACCAATAAAGGCTTTTTAATATTGATCTATAGATGGTGCTGTGACTTCACTTTTCTAAATTCATTTATCATTCTTCCCCAAATGACTTATGTTAAAAAAAAAAATCTCTCCCACTGTACAAACCTGCATTTTACACATAACGTCACTCTCTAGAACAGTGATCCCCAACCAGTAGCTTGTGAGCAACATGTTGCTCTCCAACCCCTTGGATGTTGCTCTCAGTGGCCTCAATTCCTGGCTTGGAGACAAGTTTTGGTTGTATAAAAACCAGGTGTACTGCCAAACAGAGCCTCAATGTAGGTTGACAGTCCACATAGGGGCTACCAAACAGCCAATCACAGCACTTATTTGGCACCCCAGGAACATTTTTCATGCTAGTGTTTCTCCCCAACTCCTTTCACTTCTGAATGTTGCTCACGGGTTCAAAAGGTTGGGGATCGCTGCTCTAGAAGATGATAGAACAAGTCTTTACTATGTTGGTGATAATCATTAGTAAACCTCCTAGATAGACAGCTTACATATTGTGGAAGCTTTAATTAGTGATGCACCTCAAAATCCACAATGACCCTTTAGCAATAGTTAATCTGCCTTGGTGGTATCATTGTCTATTGCAGTTTAGTGAATGGACACCTTACTGCTTATGAGCTCTCACAGCTAATACTTGCCCAGAAAAAAATGTCTTCTGTGACAACACTAGGTCATCTACTGCTGTACAAAGGATAGCTATAATGCATTGATAATTAATAGTAATGTAGATAACAGAACTTTTATTTGTTATATGGCATATTTAATGTGAGAGATAGAAAGGCAACAATATTTTTGGACACTGAACTGTATGATATATTTATATAATGTGCCATTTGATGCTAAAATAGGTTTGGGTTTGCATCCATCAAAATGCCATACGCAATGTTCTTGTACCTTCTGGGGCTTCTCTATGTTGCTAGTGTAACAGGTCATCAGGACCCATAATACATAACATGGTATGTTTATCAGGCAAGAGAACCTCAAGGCTATAATTTTATACAAAATGTATTCAGCAAGTAGAAGAAGATGGTGGTGCCATTTGAGCACATATGCTAATAACAGTTAGGGGCAGATTTATCAAGGGTCAAATTTCAAAGTAGAAAAAACTTTGAAATTCGATCATCGAATAGAATCCTCCGACATTCAAATTCGAAGTCTGAGGATTTTATACATCGTACAATTGTATTCTGATTGTATTACGATCATACGATCGTACTCCAATCGTACTTTCGAATCGAACAATTCGAACGATTTTACTGCACGATCATACGATTTAAAAATGTCCTTGGGATGCCAAATAAGAGCTGTGATTGGCTATTTGGTAGCCCCTATGCAGACTGGCAGCCTACAAGAGGCTCTGTTTGGCAGTACACGTGTTTTTTTATGTAACTAAAACAGCCTGGAATTCAAACAGAAACACCTGCTTTGAAGCCACTGAGAGCAACATTCAAGGGTTGGTGAGCAACATGTTGCTCGCAAGCCACTGGCTGGGGACCACTGACCTAAAGTGTCCCACAGATACTTCCTGTGTAGCCAAAGCCACTAATAAGCTGGTTTACAGGAAGTTCCTGGGTAACATACAATATAGGGTCTGTAGGTTTGTTCTTAAGTCGAATTTGTATGTAAGTTGAAACATATGCATTTACTTATTAGATGCAACTTAGACAGATGTTTGGCTTAACATAATATTTATTTTTACCTTTCTGTGCTCCTCAGTAGACAACACATGCCAGAGGGGATTGCTAATAAAAGCCAAGCAAACCACAGTATGTTAATGTAAAAGCCTCTGCTTGTAAGTATGAGTTGTATGTAAGTTGGGTGTATGTAACTCAAAGACTCCCTGTACTCCAAATGTTATTGTTTTATCCGGTTGCACAGATCTAGTAGGGCTGGTGGTTCCATAAGAGTCCAAAAGGGTGGTTTAAAAGCAATTGTCCTAGTTTCTTCCTAGTCCTTTCTCTGCTAAATTCCCATTTTAGAGCATACTCCCTAAATTATACATTGCTTTTCCACACCTATCCCATCAGAAATAGAATACTATTTAATGCCTTTGTTCTAATCTCCATTCTGGACTTTATAGGTGAATCAACAGGCAAGTTATTGGGCTCTAGCAAATTTACTATTATCAATATTATTATACAAATTACAGAATATTTAAACTTTTATAGTCTGTAACATCTGGCATTAAGTCACCAACATTAATAACATGACAGTTAGGCAGAGTTGCCTCATCTGGTGCAAGAGATGAAAGGCACATTATGCTCATTTGTAAAACTTTGTGCCATTCGTATCTTAAGACAAATTATACACCTGATTGTGGCAGGTGCAGTTATGCTGGAATTCTGGGATACAATGTTGTAATAAATGAAAAAATTATGAATGGAATATTTTTTTTCCATGTGTTTTTTACAAAAGCTCTTAAAGGAACAGTGTGCAAAAGTAATGAAAAAATAATGTAAAGAAGCTCTGCACTTGTAAAACTGGTGTGTTTGCTTCAGAAACACTACTATAGTTCATATAAACAAGCTGCTGTGTAGCAATGGCAGAAATTGAAAAAAGGCTATATGGCACAGGTTAAATAGTGAATAACAGATAACACCATTATGTTCTACAGAGCATATCTGCTATCTGCTGTGTAACTTGAGCCTTTTTTCCTTTGAATAGCTGCCCCATTGCTACACAGCAGCATATTTATATTAACAATAGTAGTGTTTCTGAAGCAAACACACCAGTTTTAACAGTGCAGGGCAACACTGCATTGTATTTGTATTACTTTAAAACACTTTCATTTTTTGATTTTACTGTTCTTTTAAGTTACATAGTTAAGTTGGGTTGGAGTTCAACCCCTCCAAATGAAACCCAGCATTCATACATACATATACTCACACTGACCCCTCACATAAACACACACACAAACTGAACAAAACCCCTCACACCCCTCTCACATAAAGTGTACATAAAAATATCTATACTAATTGTACATTTTAGTATCACAATAGCCTATGATATTATGCTTGTCCAATAAATCATGCAAGCCACTCTTAAAGGCATTAACAGAATCAGCCATCACAACATCACCTGGCAGGGCATTCCACAACCTCACTGCCCTCAATGTGAAGAACCACCTACGTTGCTTCAAATGAAAGTTCTTTTCATTTAGTCTGAAGGGGTGGCCTCTGGTACGGTGATCCTCTTTATGGGAACAAAGGTCATCTGCTACTTGTCTATAACTCAACTTTTGACAGTCTACTCTGATAATTCAAGTCACATCTCTGCACTCTCTCCAGCTCATTTATATCCCTCTTAAGGACTGGAGCCCAACACTCCACCACATACTCCAGATGAGGCCTTACCAGGGACCTATAAAGAGACATAATTATGTTTTCATCCCTTGAGTTACTGCCCTTATTTTTGCAAGACAGAACTTTATTAGCTTTAGTGACCACAGTATGACACTGACACACTGCATAGTTCCGCAGAATTTAGTATCATCAGTAGTGACAGGTGAATCTGTCGTGCGTCAGTGGATTTTTCACCAGCGACTATTCTCTGCAGTTTTGCAAAAACATTAGTGAGCGGAGAAAATAGTAACCTCCAGGTGGCCATTCATTAATAAACAAGTTGAAAAGCAAAGTTAATGGCATTGTACTACATGATTTTAGTACTAGTTTGGTTCAAATGAATTCTAGGGTTCTTTTTTTTCCTCTGAACTGTTAAGCTACATTTTTTAGGTCATGATAATGAAGGCCCCATTTATTAGATATTTTGAGTAAACAGATATATCCTTTTTACCTTTCTATTTTAATCAAAACGAAGTGGGTGTCACTGCAGGGAACATTCCAATCCTTGACAGTTAAGTTGTGACATGGTAAAATTGCAGGAACTAGAACTATACATAAATGTATTTCTTCCACATGTATACAGCAACATGATTTTATAATTAATGGCTTGTTAGAATAAGAATCCAGCATGACAACACAGCCTATGATTACTGAATACTACAGCTCTGGGCTATGCTAGTTTGTAGAAATAGAGATATTTGTCCTAAGCTGTAATTTATTTCAAATGGATCAGTCTGGAAATGAATCACCCTTCCATGTTTACTGTAGCAGAGACTATATGAACATGCATCTCTTAGAGCAAGTATATATATGTATAGAGGAGTACTAACACTCAAATATATTGTCTGCCTTGGTGTTGGTAACAAATAATGTAATAGTCCAGTGAAGTACAACACTCAGCTGGTCTTGTAGAAACAAAATTTTTTTAGTTGAATAGAAAAACCTTTTTTTTGCTTGCACTATATATATATATATATATATATATATATATATATATATATATATATATATATATATATATATATATATATATATATATATATATATATATATATATATTTATATACACACTGCTACACTACTCTGAACACCTTGTAGTAAGTACTGAGGAGAACCACAAATAAATCAATATGAAGGAAATACTATAGCTACTGTATGTGCTGTACTGAGACAAATGCATGCAGCTGTGTCTGCTAGTTCTGCATTTAATACACTCTTTGGAACATGGTGAAGTCCTGCTGCCTACACAGAGGAGCTGGGGACATTCTTTTTGTAGTTATTCAGATGCCAACACTTTCTAAATGGGCACTTTGAGATTGTGGGAATTAAACAGGCGGAAAAATATTTACTATTTAGAAAAGTGATTACAATCCATAGTGGAATGTTTATATTTATATTTATTTTTTTTTTGAGTTTGTGAACACTGAACATCCACAATATACTCAGTGAGGTTTACTAATCTAAAGAAATATCATATATATATATATATATATATATATATATATATATATATATATATATATATATATATTTTTTTTTTTTTTTTTATTATTACTGAACAGCAATTTCATAAATGTAATGTAGGGACCCATAAAGTTAATGTGCCCCTGTGGCTTTAAATCCCTACACTTCCTGATCTCCCTAGTTGCTCAGCAGATGCCCATGTAGCTAGTTGTAATTTACATATCCCAGTTATTGGCCAAGAGGTATTGTGACCACTTCCTGTCAAACTTTGGTATAGTGAGTGAGAAGGGGTGGCTCTTCCTCTTTGGCTTCTGGTTGCTGATCCAGCTGGATGTTTCCAGGGAGCCTGGGTACAACAAGGCCCAGTAAAGCCAGTTTGCCCAAGAGGGACCTGAACCTCTAGTGTGGAAGTTGGGGAGCAGGGGCCCAGTGAATGAGGCTAGTGAGTGGCAGGAATATAATTGTTATAGTACTCTCTAGGAGAGTAAGGGAAGAGAGAAAGAGCAGATTTGTGCTCCATCAAGAAGGTGTAGCAGGGAGTAGCTTCCCAGGCTGTAAGATTTCCCTAACCACTCCACTGGGTGAGATCCAGACCACGTGTGAGGAATTTCTGCCTAGAGGGAAGTTGTACTGCCTTGACTACATCCTCAGGGAATGCACCTGCATCTACCTCTGATATACAGTCTGAGCTGTGCGCCTGTATATTCTGCAAATGCTTCTGTACTGATGTAAGTAACCTGTGCATCATTTGTCTCTGACAAATAGTTATTCTGTTCTGTCTGATTTGCAAGAACCTCCTTGCGTCCATTTCTTTATTGGTTAAAGGAAAGTTGCCTGTGGGAGTTGTAGTTGCACTACACCGCACCTTAATTTCTTCCATTTTGCGATGGCCCTGCCTTTAGTGTTATAGTCCAGTGTAACCCATGCTCTAGTTTACTAGCTGGTGATTAACCCCGTTGGCCTGTATAGTCCAAAAATGTGTTACAGTAAGCTATTTTGGGATAGGAATGCGGAATCAGACAGCAGTGAATTTGGAAGCTGTTGTACATTGAACAGATGGTACAATATAGATTAAAAACTTAATGTGAGCACAGATTATCATATCATCTGGATATTTTCATATCTGCACTGTTATTTTCCTCAGTTAAGACATTCCTCGCACAAAGAAAGTTTTAAAATGATGTGGCCACTACATGTGCTCTTCTGTTTAGATGTATGCATAACATGTAACAGGAGGACAACTATCATGTATACATACATTGGTTAAAATGGCAATGCATAAAAAAGCAATGCTCTGTACATTAAATCATTTGACCAAGGGGCCTGTCCCACTCTGCAGAATATACCTGTCAGCTATTTACTGTTTTCTGGATCCTCCGAGGGTGCCATCCCCTTTATACTGCTGCAGCACTGATAACTATTTAAGGAGAGGTCAGATGTGTGAGTGAACTGTGCACAAACTAAACTATTCACTCATGTTTATCATCCTTTGAATATAAGGGGCTGATTTATGAGCATAAGTGGTAAACTGCACCAGTATAGTTACTCATAGTACCCAGTCAGATCTTTGCTTTTAATTTTTAACCTGTAGTAAACTGTTTAACAGAGTTGGACTAGGCCAGCAGGATACCGGGAAAAAATTCAGGAAAAAAACAGGGAAAACTGGGCCCTGCTTGTGGGAGGGGCTTCCATATTTTAAAGGGAAAGTAAACCCAAGTGTTACTCACCACACGAAAATTAAAACAGAAGATTTTAATGCCTAGAGGGCTTCCATTTGGCACACGTACATACATCAGCAGTTACTCCTTGCGACATGTTAGTTACATAACTTTCCTCCTTCCTTCCAGTTTCTCTTCAGTAGGCTTACCTTCCTATGGACCTTGGATCCCACCTAACCGCCTAGTGGTCTGGTATATACTTTACCCGTATCCCCCCACTCTCCAATAGTGGCCCGATACCTTCAGGGTGATACCCCTCCACTCTTCCTGTTTAGGCCCTTTTTTATCCAAGTCCTGACCTGTAGCCTTGGTGTCCTTCCTACCTAGTCCTAAACTGTCATTGGTTCCCTCACTTACGGAGTGCCCATAGGAAACTAATTCCACTTCCGTCCTTGATGGGGCCACAACTGCCCTTGCTAAATATCCTCACTATCTCATGCACCTAGTGCTCACTCAAGTTAAGATCTTTCCTTCAATAACTTCTCCTATCTACTGCTGGGGTCTTCACTCACCAGCCAGATGATGCTCCTTCGGCCACGCCCTCCCATCATGACAAGTCACTTGGGCGGTGCACCTCCTTTTATACCCTTCTCTGTTGTCCCACAGTGGCCTCTGGTGGCCGGGGTAGAAATTACACCTAACAATAATTTAAAGAACTCTGTTGCCATCTAACGGTGATTTCCAGAAATTACATCCAACACATTTAAACACTTAAACCTATATACACTTACATGCACATTTTTGTCTCTCATTTTTGTCTCTCTTCACACCCCCTTACATGCTGACCCAGTCTAACCCCCCATGACAGTAACCAAACGTATGTCCACAGTACAGCTGAAGCGGGGGGGGGGGCTTGATGTCACAAGGGGGTGGTTGCAGCCCCTGGTGAGTCCTTGGCACTCAGCTGCTGGGGGAAAGGTTGTGTAAAATCGCTCAAACTGCAGCACAGCAGTAAAGGGAGACTGAAGCTTATAAGAGTACAAGTCACAATGCTGAGAGACTTTAGATTGTAAGACTATGGCTTGCCAAATTTTAAAATTAAATATAAAAATATCTATTTGCCCTTTTGAAAAATGGATTTCAATACAGTATTTTGGTTAAGGAACACTATTAAATAATGTATTTTGAACCAATGACAGTATTGCTTTAAAAGCTCACCATCTTTATGTTGTTATGCCAGTGTGCTTGACTCTGGATTAATAGCACACTTTTCACATGCCCTGCACTGTGATCTGACAATTTCAGCAGAACCCCAAGATCACGTATTTGCAGTGCCCTTGACAACTTCATACCATCTGTACCAAGCTGGAATTCACATAAGAATATAATATTTACACATACTGTGGGTGAAGGACAATTTTGTCAGTGTAAATTCAATTAAAATGTAGTTTTTACTGTTTATTACTTATTATTATTTTTTTTGAATTTATGAAACCACTAATACATTTTTGCACCAGCATAGAAAAACTGTTTTGAGAAGCATTTTCTAACCCTATTTCATAAAGAAATTTTTTTATTCCAGCATCCTTGATGCTATTTTTCCTCGTGAAATCTTTGTCTCTGTCCCTGCTCCAGATTCACTGGGCACATGGTGTGCTGATTCCTATTAATCACCTATGGCAACTCAGTACCCTTAGCATGTGCAGTAGTTAAAAGGGTGATGGCTGATCAAGAGAAAAAAATAAATAATCATGGGGTGAAGGCCGTCAATGTCAAAGAAATGCTATCACTCTTTGTTAGCATAAGTAGCATTGTTTTAGCATAAGCTTTTGTCAGGTATTAGTTATCTTTTGAAAGCAATTTTTTTAAGCGTCGCTGCCCCCCTGAGCATTACTTTTCACATTTTTACTTGAGCTAGTGAGATATGGTGAGACATTTTCAACTGGGAATTGTGAAGTAATTAAAAAAAATGCTCCTGCAGGTTATTTTGAGATGTGTTGAATGTTTCTTTGAAATGTCTCTATATCAAAAGACTGACAAAGAGTCTCCAGTGGAAAGTTAGAGAGAAGTTACAGCGCATCAAAACAGTGGGATGTTTAAGAGGTTTATCAGCTGCAATTTGCTGTGTGCAACCACATCTACCTGCCTGACTGTCTTCCAGAGAGTGCTAACCCTTTCAAATCAACTCTGTAAATAGAGGGACAAACTAAAAACTAGTGATCGACAATTGGGGAGCACTGAAATTAGAAAGGAACATAGGACTCTTGTTTGCTTCAGGATTATATATTTATTTAATATTAACAGTTGAAATAATACTAATTTGGGTATATTTATTATCTATCTATTATGAATCCATCTATACATACTGTAGAAGGTTCTAGGAAGCACCCATCATTCTATGGAATCTTTGTACCCCACAACCTGACCACAGTGTGATAGATGTTAAAGGACAGTGTATAATGACCGCTCCTGCTCATAATTGAACTCCACACTTTGATTAATGTTTGCATTCAAGTTATTAATCAGTGTTCCAACATTATGGCTTTCCCTAGCCTCATTCAGTTGCTGTCTTTCTCTTATTAATATACATCACTCTCTCAATGACACATCTCTTTCTTTAGCTATTTTATAAAATATTTTAGTCTCCCACCTCATTTATATAAGTGTCTCTAAGCAAAATGGATTTCTAATAAATATACTGTATATGAACACATTTACATTTATCCTGGTAGCGGCTCATAATTCTGTGCAGAATTATGTTATTATGATGTCACAGTCTGTGATGAATAGAATAGGAAAATCCACCAAGTGATTAAATAAAAGCAGTTCAACTGCAAAGGAGTTAAACTGCAATATGAAGGCCCTCTGCTGTCCTTTTATGCTCAGTGGCTGCTGTTAGCAATGTCAGTGTGCAAACATTCCATGCAATTGAAAGTGTTAATCAACAAACAGTGAAGGCTTAGTAATAACCAGATGGTTGGTCAAAGGAACAGCTCCTTTGGGCAGAACTTGGGAGGGATATCATCTAAAGTGCTCTTTTCTTGGCTGGAGTGCTTTGTTACACCAGTCTCATCGGTCCTACTCATAAGCACATTCTCGAAGGTTAGCCTGGACTATAGAGCAGTTGTCTGATGCACTGGAATGTCTATATATATTTTTTCTATCCATTCAAATGACAAAGCCCTTACATCACATTCAAAGAAAATGAGGTTGTCTCTGAAATCACAATACTGAATTATCTACAGTCAAAAATAAGGCTTGTAAGTATTGCTTTGAGGTCTCAAACAATATTTATTGACAGACATACAAGATGAAATTCCAAGGTGTTAGTTGGGAAGGAATAAGTTTGTAGTGCCCTCTTGTGGCAGCCTCTGTAATCACATCAGCTCCAAGCTGTTTTTGCTCACAATCAGCTACACACTTCAGTGACACAAGAATTTAACTATATTGTGGATAATGTGTCAGTTTAATTATGCATCCTTTTGCTGTCACAGCTTGATCACTTCAATGCATAACAAAGAACAGATGATTACTTTGAACTTTCCACCTTTACCCTCAGCCTTTGCCTTCTGTATTACCTTTCATCACTGTGTGTGTGTGTTATACACTCTTGGACAGTCTTTCATAAAGTGCATTATGTAGAAGTAAAGAAAAAAACACATGTATGATGTATAATAAAAATGACCAAAAAAAGAATATACTTCAAATTGCAAAGATTTCTTGAGACAAGTCTGCAAATAGGAACTGTACAGCTAATTTTCTAATTGTATAACATTTTGATAATTATTGCACTTTATTTACTGCTGGTATTCCCAAAGATTTCCGAGCGTTTGACTTGAAGAAGGTACAAGTATGCACATGAGGAATAATTTATGCAAACAACAGGATGTAGCCTCATCATTTAAACCCAATATACAAATTTGAATTCTTAATGTTCTTAGTCAACTACTTCACCAAAATCTTGGGATTTTAAACCAGAAAAGTTTAACATGGGTATTAATTGGATCTTTGTCTTTTTTTTCCCTGCAGCTGATAATACTATCTGTAATGTGGTGTATAAAATAATTTTATGCAAATCAATTTATCAATCTACCAGTAGCTCAAGTAACATTATTTAGTGAAACATCTGTAGGCAACTCACTGTTACCTTTGTAGGCAAATGGTTAACCTCAACTTTAATACTCGAGTAGTGTTTTATAGTAAAAAGAAAAACACAATGTATACAACTTTGAGGCAAGGGCTAATAAAATTTGCAAGGTCTTGAAATCAAAGCATATGAGAAAAGGCCCTAAAACCTTTAGACATGATACAGTATAGCATACATTTTAAATGAGTACAGCATAGCTAAAAACTATAATATGAAGTTACATATTGAAAACTAAGTGGTACCACGAGGACGCACTTTAAATTAAGGGTGGTAAATACACGGATTAGTTTTCCAGCAGATACAGTAATGGATATGGGGTTGACCTTGATGTGGTATGGTGGCTTGCCAATCATAAAGTCATAAACCTGTACTATACCTCCCAACTGTCCCATTTTCTGCAGGACAGTCACAATAATTAATACAACAGGGAGCTAGAGAATATGTATGGATTAATCTTCTCTGTATTTTTTGCCCGTAGGGTTGAACACTATTCCCTTTCTGTATACGTCTTATACTGTATATATCAGCAGTTCTATCAGGATCATATCTCTGATACATATTTTCTGTGAACTTGCCAAGGTTTTTTTTTTTTTTTATAAGATCATCTTTACATCTAAGAGAACAAAATAAAGTATGGATATTTTAAGTCTGAGGATGTATGTGACTGTTACAAAGGTACTTTGCTTATACCTGTATTCTGATTTAGAAGTACTCATTCTGATATCCTTAATATATACAGTATGGTTATATTTTTTAGCAAAATTACTTAAAAATCATGTATATTCTTTTAGTCATTTAAAATGAGTTGACATCTCTAGTAATTTCAATGCAGTCCCTCACCAGTCTATGACTTTGCCCTAACAGCACACATTTACATTTATATTCAGTGAAAGTCCCATAAGAAATTATGCACTTGTTAACACATTTACATAAAGTATTGGTTCTAGTCCCTTGTCTAAATACAGCTATTCTATTCTTCATTAAATGTTAAATTGCCTAACTTTGATTTTGCTGCTTAAAAGAAAGAGGCCAGACTATTCTTCATGAAGAAACCTCTTATGAAATATACATACAGCAAAAACTGCTTGGGAATATATTCCTGCCCTCAGTTCACTGATATAAGGCTTGCAGAACAAATACACTTAAAGGGTAACAAAGTTGGATAAAAGGAACCCTATTATACTGCCTGTCCGTGACATTGAAAGTTTACATATTTGAAAGACACAACAGCCTGGCATGCTGCAAAGCTAATTATTATGCAAATCCATGTAAATCAGCTCAGCCTTGGATAGTGTGCAGCAACCGTCTTTCCCTAGTAATGCACTGTAATGAGAGGTAAATTCATAATGCAGCAGCCGCAGGTAACATGGGGCTTTTTCCTTGCTCCTCTTCAAATGTCAATTTAAATTAGTTGTTGCTTTGCATATTTCACCAGAGAGTCACTTATTATTGTGTTTATTGATGAGCGGAAGAATGGATCTCTATCACCATTAAAACCATACCGTGTTTGGGGGAATCTCATGCATTTTATTTTGTGACCATATAGATGAAAAGCATTTATTGCTGAAAGAAGAAATAGGCAATTTATTAAGTCTGAATTATTGTAAAGGTCATTGTGCAGTGCTGTGTGCATATACATTTGTTCCTGCTTTTTATTTATACATGCATGGTGGCTGAGGCTTCATTATAGATTTCCATTGCTATGTAACAAGAAGACAATTGAAAATATTTTTAACATTGTGGCTTTCTTTATACTGCAATCTATGGAACATTTCCATGCTTGATGGAAAACTATCCCTTCAGAATGAATACTTAAATTCCAGATAATTTAAATCATATGTTCCCTTTGTAAAGAATCTTACCAAACTGATGTGGACATGTAAATAATTGCCCTTTTACATTTTTTCCCTTAAGCCACCATTTTGTGAGGGTCTGAATGGCCCCTCATAGATCTCCTGTCAGGAAATAATGCAACTCTAACTATGACAGGTAGAAGTGTAAGAGTAAAAGACACAACTATGACTATCATTGGCTGATATAACTTAGCGTATAGCATAACAAAGTCATAAGGTACCCACCTTAACCACTTACTGGAGTTCATTCTATAGTGCCACCCTCCAACAGCCAATCTGGCCCCCCGCACTGTTGCAAAGCCCCCTCCGGGAACTGGCCCCTGACACAAGCAGCCACAAGCCCCCCCCAAGCACACACATGTAGGGGTACGCGCGCATATGTAAATTTCAGTTTCTGTAACCAGGGCGGGAGAGCAGTGACAGGAGAGTGAAGGCAGCGAGTCTGGGCAGTCCTGGTGCGCTGACCCAGTCCGACACTGCAAGAGACCTCCCCCTTTGTTAAAGTTAAAAGTACTGCACAATATTGTTTTCATTGCTCACTTGCAGCTAAGAGTTTTGGGAATTATTGATAACTTATGCATGTGCTTAGTTTGTGTGTGAGTGCAGGGCCTTATATGAACCAGAGGGTGGACTTTAGTTCTTAAAATGTCCGTTTAGGATTATCAAATGGCACATATTAATAGAAAAATATTTTTTTCAAAACTCTTGGGGTCATTTACAATCCAAAGGGGAGCAAGGGCAAAATCACTAAGGTGAGCACACACCCCGTGATGGCTTATTTATTAAAGGTTGGATTTTAGTGGTTTTTGAAACCACGACTAAACTCAAAAACTCTAAAACCATGATTGTCATTGAGTTTATTAAAAGGTCCGATTATAAAAAGTGCGAACTCAAAAAGCACTGAATGATGTGCTAAAAAAGGTGAATACCTCTAAAAATTCTATTTTTTGGAAACTTTCTAGCAAAGAAAAAAATCAGAAAACATCAAAAAGTCTGAATTGATTGAAATTGATTCTGCGCATAGCACTTCAACAACTTTTACTTGGCAAAGTTTTGTATTAGAGGTTTTCATGGTTTTTACACTTAATATATTTGAGCTTTTAAGAGATATAGGAAAAAAAACCCACATTTTTTGAGATTCCTTGAATAAAAATCACTATTCGATTGTTAGTAAATGGGCCCTTAGTGCTCATTTAGCAGCATTTGTGTCCCCTGAGGTTGTTGCATCCACCGGAGAAGTTGTGCAGGGCTGGACCAGGCTGGCTGGGTGCCCAAGACAGGTCTTGTCCAGCTAGAATAGAGGCCTCTTCTTCCTAGCCTCAGTTTCGGCCCTGTTGTTGCATCCCTGAGTTGTTGTCTGGACACAGCCCAGCCCAGTCTTTAACCCCTGTCTGTGAACAGGCAATAAGTACAAGGCCCTGATTCAGGCTGTACCTCATTTTGCTCCTTGCTTACTTGCCTGTGCAAATGAAATCAGGGGTGGATGGTGAGTGAGGGGGAGAACACCTACATGCAGGGTTGGACTGGTCCACTGGGACAACAGCAAAAATGTAGCCAGTTGTGGCCTTTTTTGCACACTGCAAACTGTGTGTGGCAATGTGAACATGCTCTTATATTTATATGGAACAGGGTTTTACATATGGACTTTGTAATTTTAGGGGCCCATAGGGGTTAATCTGCCACTATGGCTTTAAGGCCCTACCCTGTTCCTTAGTTACTAGGTGAAAGCCTATGTATGCATTTAAGTTTAAGCTCAGTTTTATTGGCCAAGAGGTGTAATGACAACTTCCTGCCACACTGCAATATAGTGTGTGTAAGGAGTGGCCTCTTCCTCTTTGGTTGCTGGGTGTGCTCAGGGGAGCCTGGGTACAGCAAGGCCCAGAATGCCATGTGCTCTTGAAAGAAGAAGTCAGGGACCAGGAAACCCTGTGAATGAGGTTTAGCTATAGTAGGGCAGACTTGTAAAAGTCTCTCTAGGAGAGAAAGGTAGATAGGGTAAAGAGAAAGAGCAGTTAAAGCTCCAACAAGGATTTGCAGAAGGGAGTAGCTTCCCAGAGGCTGTGTGTGAATGCCTCCAGTCAGGGACCTCAGTAAAAAGGGTGTAAGTTTAGCTGTCAGCTTCCTAAACAGTGCACTGGGTGGGGATGGCGTACTGAATACTGCAATTGTCTATTACCTGATGTGACCATGTGTCATGTACTAACACTATCTGTGTACGTGAGTAAACCTGGGGATATTGTCATTCGGACTAATAAATAGTTTCTTGTTTGCATCATAAGAACCTCCTGGCGCCCAATCATTTTGTATGTTTTGTATGCACAGTAGCTTGAGTGTTGTAGTTGCACTACACCTTAGAGGGAAGGCTTCCATTTAGCGAAGGCCCTGATGTGTGAGTCCAATGTAACCCATGTTCCTACCAATAGCTGGACAAGTTAACTATCTGTGGTCTGGATAGCCCAGATTGGTGTAACATAATGTATTTTTATAGAGACCAGCAGTGTTTAGGAGGGATCAATTTTACATAATTCTATTGGGTAAAGATGTGTGGCAGTCACCATAAGTATAAAAAATAATGATGTGTGGGACTTCTGCACACAGTTTGGAGGTTGCAGATGAGTGACCTTTCTGGGATGACTTTTTTTTCCATAACATAAGATAGGGTTAATAAATATGTCCTTTCTTGACAGTCAATAATATTATTTTCAGCTTTGTATCACATATCATAAAACTTGAAAAAATTGTTGTAGGTGGAATGAAGGGCTCTGCAGAGCTATAATGAAATACGACAATTTATGTGTCTGTTACCAACATCTGCTTCTCATTTTCATACAGTAGTGTTAATTAAGCCTGTCTGGTGTTGGCTCCTAGACTTAAAGCATCAGCAGCTCCTAATGCGAGAAAGGACAGCAACCAACCTGGAATCTCAGCATATTTCAGAGCAATCAAGTTTATTGGCCTCAGTGTGAACTGATACATCTTCTGTTCAACATCAGAGACCAGACAGCAGACAGCTGGGTATGTGTCTCAGGGGATATACCAATGCAATTGTAAAGAATACACAGTCTATAGGACAATATGTTGAGGGATTTAGTTAAAGATTTGAATTAGTATTCGGCTTCCAATTTTGTAGAAGGTTTCGTCTATTTTAAGGAGAAATATCTTTTTCGTTGATTTCTTGTTTGCCTGTGAGTTTTTGTAAAAGAGGGGCACAAACTGCAGGACCAGCTTCCTCTATAGCGTTCAAATCCCCCTAGTGCTGCTCATTTTCTTTTGTTAATTGACATGCTCGCTCCTGTATGAGCTCGTGATAGATGAGGGCGTTTGTGGATAGGGATGGGCTGCGCGCCAGGCCCTCTGAAAGTTTTTCTGGCGGGGGGACCTGACACTTGTTACTCTTCTGGCAGCTGCCTTTCTAGGTACAGCCCTTGGGGTCCTTCAGAAAATACAGACCTGACTTAAAGGACAAGGAAAGGCAAAAAAATAAAATCCCATTTTTACTTTCTTTAATGAAAAAGAAACATATCTCCAAAATACTTTAATTAAAAAATGTGCAGCGTTTTTATAAGAAACCTGACTGTATGCAGTGAAATTCTCCCTTCATTTACTGCTGTGGATAGGAATTGTCAGACGGTCCCTAACTGCTCTGGGGAAACAATCATACTTATGAACAGCAGGGGGAGCCCCCGCCTTACTTACCAGCCATGCAGAATTCAAGCAGCTTTGTTTATGATGATCCCTAAGCAGCCCAGACCACACTGAGCATGTGCAGGGTCAGGGTCAGGCAAAGATGTTTAACAAAGTTACAAGATGACAGCCCCCTGTGGCCAACTTTGAAAGCATAAATCATTTGTTTGATTAAGCTTTGTGGTGCAGTAAATTCATGCTTATGTTTAGCATACAAAATACAGCATTTCTAGCCTTATTCTATTTTAGACTTTCCTTGTCCTTTAATCCACAGTTTCCTATTTACTATAATTAGAATTCTGTTTTTCCTTTCTGTGAAGTTAAGAGAGAAGCAGACAAATGCTTTACCCTGATGTACAGTTTAATACCAGTTTGACCCTTCACACTCATGGGATTATTTAAACAGTTTGCACAGTACATATGTATTCAATATACTGTAGTTGTTTTGCATGTTTCCTCCCCAAAGGCATAAATATTGCACTGTGCAGTCTTTGAACTAAAAGCAGAGAATTTCAGTGAATCTTGGTGAATTGGGGATAGGCAGCCTTTCACCCCCCTGTCACTGGTGAAACATCTTCAAGAAATTACACAGCAAGTCCAGTTGATTTGACTTACTTCTATAGATATACATCTGAATTGTTTCTACTATTATTGTTGCTTCCATTATAGCTTGAGCAAATATTTTTAGGAATTTTGAACTATCCTTGTGTTTGTAGGTTCATTCATCCAGACAGTGACTGTGATTTATTGTCTATTTTAGTTTCAGCTTGACAACCAGGGTACATGATTCACACTTCACTTACAGTACCTCTGACTTTAACAGTGCAGTGAGTCTGTGAGTTTCTCTGGCAAATTAAGGACTCAGTAATTATGTAATCAGAAATAATGAACTCCCTATAATATCACACTGTTCTGTCTTGGTGCATGTCATAAGAAGCAATAGCGTCTGCTATTATCTACCTAGAGAATATCACACATTTCGCTATTATGCCAAAGGTGTAAAGGAAGTTTGGGAAATAGTTGTGTTTTCTTTATTACATTTTGAGTACCTGGAATATTTTCAGTTAATTTTCCTATAGCACATAATTTTCTTTTTAGATCTTGCAGAAATATATTTGCATATATATGTATCTGCAGAAAAAATATATACTGAAATAATAATGATATTATTTGCTACCATTTAAATGACAGAGGTTAGTGATTTTATTAATGACATAACAGAGTTTGAACTTGATGGAAAAGGCATGACTGAAGCCTCTGGGGCCTCCAGTTGGATACATATGGGTCAAGATTATATGCCAATCAATGGAAAAAACCCTTGGTGTGTACATACCCCAGTTTTGGCAATAGATGTACTACCATAGATGCACTACTAGCTTGTGTTCTGAGCTCTAGCCTTGTAGGCTAAGGCTATTAATATTTCTGTCATTTGGAAGATTCCATGCACACCTGAATCTATTCTGTACCTACTGATACATGCCTAGATTCTTGTGCAGCTAGCATTTATATAATACCTGGAAATTCAACAAAAACAAATGACATTCCAAGATATTAATTCATGTAAAAGGCATCCTGAGAGGTATTTTCATTTCTAATTGTGCTGTTTATTCAGGCATGCACAGGTTAGGTAATATTTTGATATACCACTAGGTGGGGGTACTAGACCAAACATGAATAAGACAATTGCAACAACCATGTAATAGTCATCAACTAAGATTATTCAAGATCCTGTAGTCATCCCTATAAATAAATAATTTAATTTATAGCAGAATTTAAATAATGTGTTGCCACTGTTAATTGTCTGTTAAGAATACTATAATTTAACTTTAGCTTACATAGACCTTCTTATAAAAATAATTTGATTTCCAAACGCTGGTATAATTATCTTGATCTGTGAGGTTTTGTAAAAAAACTTCTTATTGTAAGTCTGTCTTTCTAAGCAGCCGCACCAAATACAGGCTGACAATGTATGTGTAGTTTGTGCAGTTCAATGGTTATTGTACCCAAATCTAAACTGAAGAATAAACTTGAGGAGAATTCAGCATCAGCACTGTAGGTAGAGAACTAATTCCATTTCTTAAATGGCACAGAAATGTCATATTTATTATTGGAAAGAAGGAGATTATGGAGAGCTAAAATAAATAAGACTGTGAATGGGGACAATAAACAGACAATTTTTAGTATAATGTGACATATATTTGCTATGGAAATTAGTGATATTACAAAAGAAAAAAACATGTGACTTTGTGTTTTTCTTCTCTTTCTCAGGGCTCAATCATATTGAGGCCTTGTACCCCAAGCTCTCCATCACAACATCCCCTCTCTGAGAGTGCAGTTTAAAGGCACAGAACCCAATGATCCCTATCCTTATACAGACTAAGGAACAATACCCCAGGGCCTAAGGGAACATATCATCCCCAAGGGCATAGGTTACATTTCTTTGTTCCTCAGGAATAGTTAACTCATTTACATCCTTATGCTTGTAAGCAGGTTAAACATATTTTGGTGCCTACTTAAACAAAAGTACATACCTTTACCAGGGGGCCCCGACGCACTCTAGTTACCCCACTGTCAGCTACCTAGCGCTGAAATTAAAAAATGTCATTAAAACATAACATGTAACTTCTATTGAAAGATTGTGAGTTATGTTAGAGTTATGTCAGGGAGCAAATAGGGTCATTTTGTATGCAATATGTCTATAACATGAACATGCCCCAATAATAACATTCCCTGGTTTAGGAATGATAAGTGACTATGGAGTTGTAGTCTATTCTACAATGGCCAGAGGCGCTTCGCCAATGAGGCGAACTGAGAATTTTGCCTCAGACGGCAGCGCCCCAATAGGTACCAGGGGCAGCAAAAATGCAGCTCCTGGTACTTTAAGAGCTGAATTTCCGGTTTTCAAACTTGAAATTTGGCTCTTTTAACGCAGAAAGCGCAATTATAGTCTCTGCGCTAGTGTCCTGGCCCTCTCTGCCACCCTTGTGGACCCCCCCAGACCCCCTCCGGTGCAAAAAGGTGAGTGAACGAGGGAGGGGGCGCTGCAGCAACTGAGGGGCCAGGATCACCCCTGATAATGGCCTTGCAATGCAAGGATTCATAGGTTTCAAATCAAATCTCAACGTTTGCTTCATATCTAGTATCCCATGGCATTGGGACATGTATTTACTTTCAAAGAGGGGCCAGTAAAGGTTACATGCTGATATTGGTTACTTAAACTGGTTGCAACTTCCAGAATTCTGTTATATGGGCTCTTTAAGCTGTGCTGCACAGACTGGCATGTATAGGTTTAAATAGCTGGATACCATAGGGGCAGATTAATCTAAGTGTGAACTCTCCACAATAAAACTCACTCTCTATTCATTCCTATGGGATTTTTAAAAGCATATTTATCAAACAGTGAACTATGAATATAATTCTAAAATCCCATAGGATTGTATAGATCATGGGTGAGTTTTTCTGTGCTAAACTCTAATCTCAAATTTTGATAAATCTGTCCCTACTGTATCTCTGCCAGGTTGGGTTTCTTGTTTTTACTACAATTTAGTTTGTCTAAAATTGTAAAACTAAATGACCTGTCTATACCCGTACAAATCTTTTCATGCCATCTTCTGTCCCATCTTACAAATACACTTGTCTATTAACTGATCACAAGCATTTAGAGTTATGAAAAGCCTTGTTTGTTCCTTTTAAAATGGCATGAAAATGTCACATGCATTATAGAAGATTGAGGAGCAGTTCTGAGAAAATTAGAACATTGGCATGTTTGTCTAGTTGCCTCTGTGTTTGATTAAATAATATTCTTATTTGTAGGTGGTGCAGTATAATAGATTTTAATCAAAGTAGGAAACCCATTGCACATATAATTAATAGCACTAGGTAGTGTCATGGAAATTCAGTTACTGGAGACCACTTGAGGTAAAAGACAAAGTTTGTTTGACACAAGCTCTGTGGATTCTGAACTCACAAAGGGGTATATTTATCAAAGAGTGAAGTTAGAGGTCGCCACAGTCAGCTAAAGTGAAATTCCTCCACTCTGCATTCATTTATATGGGATTTTTAAAAGAGTATTTATCAATGGGTGAAAGTTCACCCTTTAATAAATACGCCTTTAGAAATGCCATAGAAATGACTGGAGAGTGGCAGAATTTTACTTTAGCTGACTGTAGCGATCTCTAACTTCACTTAGTGATAAATCTACCCCAAAGATTCAAAACACCAAACAAAGGATTCACAGAGTTTTAATAGACTTGTGAAAATGAAGTCACCAGTGGGAGAGCATAGAAATATTGTTCCACTGCACATAAAAACAAAGAACTGCTCTAACAGCCAAAAAGGTAGTTCTGCCTCAAGGCCAAGTCTAGCTTGAGAACAGAATCCATCCAAGTCAGGGGGTGCTCACAAGGAAATATGCATTCACAGAATTGTATTCACTCTCAATTGCCATAAGTCCTCTTGAAGTGTTTCAGAGAGTTAGATTCTGCCATTGTACCTGAACTATTCAAGAGAGCTTCTGCAATGACTTTAAAGGACAAATATATAAGTACATATATTGAATGTAATCTATGCTTTACTCACAGCAGGTTAATATTATGTTACTTATGTTATACAGATGGATCAAACTTTAGACATTTAGCATTGTAGCACTCTTTCATATAGTGTATCTGAACTCCTTCCCCTCAGATGATACCAAACGTACTCCTATACTCTCCTTGGCTGCCAAAACTAATAGTTAGTTTTGGCAGCCAAGGAGAGTATAGGAGTTCAGGAACTTATGAGTTACAGTTTAATCATCATCCCTGCTGTAAATCCTCTAGTGGTTGGCTTTTGTCAGTTATATAGGTGTACACCAGCGGATTGTGTGAACTACCTTGTGAGCTGTTATATAACTTTAAAAACATAATTTTTAATTAGAAAAACATCACCAGCATGTCCATGTGTATTGCATCTGTTTCTTCAATTACTTACCAGCCCAGTGAACAAAGCCTTATTTCAGATATTGTCACACTGTAGCTTTTAGATTATTTCATAAAGTCAGGATTAATGAATGAATGGCATGGTCACATCTCTGGGCACCTTTTTTGAATATGTATGTTTTACTTTCTTTTTACCCACAGTTACTGAAAATAACCGCACAATTAAAACAATGATGAACTACTGCTGTTTTTAATAAGCTCAGTAATACTCTTTTGACATTTTTGATCTGCATTTTCAGCCCCATTTAAAAGCCCTATCCAACTCTGTTATGCAGTCTTTAAATGAGTCCTGGGAATAATCTGAACACAATCTAAACAATGATGATTCAAGAAATTGTGTTAGCAAGCAGGCAGGAGCATCATAAGAAACCCAGGAAAGAAGGAAATCAGAAGGTGGACCAAACTTCTGCACATGAAAAAAAAAATGATTTTGAAAAGTACTTGAAGGTTAGAAAAAGGAGAGAAACTAGACAAGAGTTGAGTTTTAGTTGAGCCTTTGTGGGAGGGAGGCTACAAACTCCCACCTCCGCCAGGTGCCCTTGGGATCTGCAGCTTGCCTGTGATCCTGTGTATAATGAGTGTGATTACTCAGTGTCCACTGCTGCACAATGAGTGATGTGCTTGGGACAGAGGGTGATTAGCTGAGCTCTGTATCGATCCCTGGACAGGAGCAGGACACTCTGCAAGTAATACAAACACACTGACTTCTCCCAGCTTATCCATGCCTCATATCTGCAAGTTTCCACCCAAATATACATAATGATCTATTCATCTCCCTAAATATACAAAGGATATAGGAAGGTGAGTCACTGGACAAACAATATGTCTTCTTGTTAAGGTGGCCATACACGGATAGATCCGCTCGTTTGGCGATGTCGCCAAACGAGCGGATCTCCCTCCGATATGCCCACCTTGAGGTGGGCAATATCGGGCTGATCCGATCGTGGGCCCTAGGGCCCAACGATCGGATCCTAGCGTTCGCCAAACGGGCGGTCGGATCGCGGGACCGCATCAACGAACAGATGCGGCCGCGATCCGACGGGATTTTTAATCCCATCCGATCGAGATCTGGCCGACTTTCGGCCAGATCTCGATCGGGGAAGCCCGTCGGGGGCCCCCATACACGGGCCAATAAGCTGCCGACTCCGTCTGTCGGCAGCTTTTATCGGCCCGTGTATGGCCACCTTTACTTAGTATAAATCATGAGTCAGTGCAACTCTCAGCCATGAGTGGTTTATTTAAGGTCAGATGGGTTGAGTGAATATGTAAAAAGCTAATTGGTCCCTATTGAATATACAATATGCTGATCTGATTTTATATATTCCAGGATTGTTTTTTTTTTTGCATTTTTCCTTATGTGCCCAGTTTGCCATTTGCAGCAATATGTTGGTAAATGTCCCAGGCTCTATTCATATTTGTATGTAGTTAATTAGCGGTATGATTAATTACCTATACCACTGCATTGGTTCAAGGAATGAATATTAAAGAAGAATGAGAACAGTCCTAACCCACTGTCATAATAGTTATTTACAATTGCATTTACTATTTACATATAAAAACTGTAAATCTTTCAGTTTAACCAGTTAGAAATCCATTTTATTCTTTATTTCAAATTATTTAATTTATTAGAATAAGCAAACTGTTATTTTTAATGGGGTATTGTGCATGTACAGTACTTGAAGGGAGTTGGGTAAAGCCTTCAAGTAAAAGAGGTAGTACACAATATATTCCCCTTAAAGAGTCCTCTCTGTGAGAATAAAAATGTTTTGTTTTGCTTTTTATTTTCATTTTCTTTTAACTTCTTTCTAATGTCTGAATTTTAATCCCATGGATATCTCCAGCTATGTGACCGAATGCATGTGTGCATGCTCAGATGTATTATATATTTATAGCCTAAACTCCATATATTTGAAGACGCTTATTCAGCATTACACAAATTCAGAAAGTTAGAATATATTTAACCATTTCTGTTAACATACAGTATGGTAAACTTAAACAAATCAGAAGGTGCATTAATAAATATCACAAGTAGGGATGGGTGAACAACGCCCATATACTTGTATGGCGTCATGCGACAAAAAAAAAAAAAGCCACGTGTCAAAAAAAATTAACAGCACGTCAAATTTTTTTTTGACACCCATAGACTTTAATGTGCGTCAACGACATTTTGCCAGCGGCAAATTTTTGTCGAAACAAACAGGTCAAATTCGCCCATTCCTAATCACAAGCTGACCTGGTAGTAAAAAACCATCACCGATCCACTCTGCATCTTTGAGAATATCCAGGGGGAATGCATTTTTGGAGGGTAGGGTGAATAAATGACAGTATTTGTGAGCAGGCTAGACTTTTATGTAAGATATTCAGTATAGACAAATCTATCAATGCCACTTAAAGGGGATCTAAACCCCTGAACATTCGGAGATATCTGGTTTCTGGGATATCTGCATTTTTAGACTGCTAATACCAGACTTTGGTTCAACTGGAAGTCAGCAACACAAGAGTTAATTGAATACAGGAAGTGCGCTGAAACTGAAAATACAGTTAGGATACAACTACAAGAACATCTTCAACGCGATTCTGGCGGATCCGACGCAGATTGCAGCATCTGCATCTGACAGTTGTGTTGTGTCGGATGAATGCTGCAACAACATCCGAAATTTGTATTTCTTACCTTATTTTTCTTTTCATCCTGCGGCATCTTGCCGTCTGTGTTTTGGCGCATCGCGTCGGATCAGCTGGAATCGCATTGAAGACGCTCGTGTATACACTTAAGGTTGTAGATACTGGGGGTCATTTATCAACTCTAGGCAAATTTGTACCTTTGTACCTGGACAGTAACCCAAAGTAAGAATCAAATGTTTATTGTTCTACCTGCAGCTGACTGTAACGCGCTAATCCTTAATTGGTTGCTAATTAACAGCCCAGGTGTAAATTTGCCCAGTGTTAATAAAAGTAGTGATTAACCTTCAAAATGAACTGTTCAGCTGAAACCCTAAGTCTAAAACTAATTAAATGTGCAAATAATTCAGAAACCACTAAAAATAGAACATTAATGAAAAGTGCTCAGAGGATCACTCTGAATACATCAATTATTTTTATGGATTTGGAGCCCCTTATAAAACAATATTCCTTCCTAGTCTCTCTGCCCCACATTCATATAAGATTCATATTTATCACATTCCTAGAGTCATTATTAAGTATGCAAATAGGTGAACTTTGGGTGGATTCAAATGCTGTAAGAAAAAATCAGCAACAGCTGGGGTATCACAGGTTGAGATCTCTATTTTAGATAATTCTTCGACTTTGCACACAAACAAAGCAATTGCAGGTGCAAAGCTAAATGATAAAGGGATATAATAACACAGATAACACTGACTTACAATGTGAGAAATGAGTTACTGAGCTGCTGTTCAGATTGACACAGTAGGCACTGATCTGCCAGTCTACTTTTTTCTTTGTGTAGCATGTGTACTAATAGAGCCATTGTCAAAAAATTGCTATAATTATTTTCTTTTGCTGTGTAATGACACACCTTAAGTATGACAACAGTGCTTCATAATTAGTTGCTCACTGCGTCAAAATTAGCAATCAGAACATCTCATTCACAGTCATACTAATGAGCAAGGAAAGGAAGGTAAAAATGTTTTTATTAGTACAAGATTTATGCAGTCAAACTACATGTATTTAAAATCCTGTTCTGGTTTATTTCAAACTGTTGTAGCTTTGTTGTAGGTGAGTTGGTTTTATGTAGACAAAGAAAATGTAGTGCTGCTCTTATTTTCTGCATATAACTTCTTTTTGTGCATATGTTTCAGTGGTCACTAAATCCTATTGCATTGTGGTTTGTGTTGAACCTTAATGCACTCTTTCATGTGCCTATCTTGTCAATGGGATTTAAACTCAAATCAGAGGATACTTTATTTTTGATTAATGAGAGTTTTGGGCAATTACACTGTACAGTATTTATTATAATCTTCTCTTGAGTGGACTGTGAGTGGGCTTTTGACATCACACAGGGACAGAATAAGTGTTAGGCAGAAGAGGCATGTGTATAGGTTGCAACTGTGGGGGGCACTGGGCAAATAACTGTATATTACAGTTATCACATGGTAAATCATGACTTAGCATTCCGTTTAGTTAGGTCAAAGGTATTTGTAGAAGTGCATGTAGAAAATGAGAAACTCCTTCCCTAGGAGTATCATGTGTCAATCAAAACAATAAAAGAACTGCACTTATTATTAGGGTGTGGTGATTAGTGATGTGTGGGTCGACAAAAACTTGACCCACATCAAATCCTAACCCAACCCTAGAGAGCCCGCATCCGACCCAAACCACCTGCATGCTTATATTTATGTTCATGCACCTGCCCCATCCTGCTGTGATGTATATATAAAGGAACACATAGGGGTGTAAGTGGGACACTAGAAGTTTGTGGGATGGACACAGGCTAAAGTTCAGCCCTCACTGTTCAGAGGCCCACAAACTTTTTGGAGAAGTTGGCCCAAGCTGGGTCCCGCAGGCTTGGGGTTGGCCTGCACATCACTAGTGAACATAATTTTGGCAGAGTCCAATACAAGTGTGAAGGCCTCTATTTGAGACATATCAGGGCTCATTTACAAGCACCATGCTCAGTGCAAAATGAAAAAAAGGCACACTCTTCTTTTTTGCACTTTGTACACTGTGTGGTTCATATTATAGTAGCTATAGTAAATATTATATATAATATATAGAGAACACAACTATATGCTATTATGTTTGTAGGAACTGTCTGTTAGCATTCTAGCCTTTGATATCACAACAACTCTAAAAAATCAATTGCGAATATTCCTACAAACTGTTAACATATACACATAAGGATGCTTACATATAACTGGAGGGATCATGTGATACTTGTATCTCAAGAAGTTAACATATTTACAAAATCCTTATGTTCTGGTGCCATCCTCCAGCTAAGCTGGACATGTTTTTTCTGATCACTCTCCTTTCTGCTGGAGAAACTGTGGAGAGATTGGTACTCTACCCCATGTGTTCTGGTTTTGCTATTTGATACTTTCATTATAAATATATTATGCTGACCAATACAATAGACCTTTGTACTTTTTTCCTTGGCAAAGCATTTGCCACTAATGGACACATTCGCTACTGGTATGAGCCTACTGTCCAGATATCCCGTGTGTGACATATTGTAGACATATGGAGTGTGGTCAGAAGCTCAATGCTCGTAAAGGTGTAAAGAGATTATATACTGTAAAATTAAAGTGAGTTTGTCATATCAGCCATGTGCAGCTAAACATGTTGCAATATGTGAGAACATTTGGTACTTTAGGTTGTTGGGGCTGGGTTTTGAGGTATTTTTTGACAGAGACATGAAGAAAGTCTCACCAGCACAGCCTGGCCTCTATCAAGTAAAATAAGGTGATCAGCATCTCTCCCAATGCCCAGTAAAAAATATAATCCAGCAGAGCAAGCAAATGCAGACACCACTGTATATGTATTCATAACAGTACAAAATTTCATTGGCTAATACAGAACTTACTTTAATATGGCTGCTTAAATAATGGATTACCTAACCTTTAATAACAATTACGAAAAGGACAACTGACTTGGCAGAAAATGGTAATCTGTGATGTATTTATTTTTTGAATAATCTTTATTGATTCTAGTTATGTTTTGTCTTGTATGACTTCTACTGGTGGATAACACAGATATTGTATTAAAATGCATGGAATGACTAGACATTTTCAAGTGAGAATGAGATCATTTGCTTAAAAGCAACATATTTTGCCTTGCCCTACTTGCCAAAGCTAAATTACTCCTGCCAACTGAGGACTTTGCTGCCACTTAGTTTAGCATACATATATGGAGATTTATAGGCAAAGCATGAAGTAGGGGGAAGTAGTAGGAGATAAGCAGGTGTCTACCTACCCTAGACCAGTACTAGGACATGTCCCAATGCTCTATTAGAATTTGAACTTGATTTATTATATAGGTGTTTCTGAGGTATTATTCTAGGCTTCAATTTCTCAAACATTGTTAGTCTGACCTACCAGAGTACCAGAGGATCTCCATATTGGCACAAACCAAGGCCAATTTCCATCATATGACATTTAGCATTGTCTGTAACTAATAGATTTGAGAGAGGGCCTTTGATATCAGGGTTTATGGTAGGTCCTAAAGGACCCAGTCCAACGCCGTTCTCAGCTCACATCAAAAGAGACCACCAGCTATTTATATGGCTTCTTCGGTGATGACTGGGTGCTCTGCAGACACAGATGTTTGCCATTTCTGTGGGGTCACCTACAAGGAACCAACCCTGCTTGAGGCACCAGACTGATGAAACAGCAGTAACAAGAACCAGAAAGCATAGTCCAAACCGGTATGAATAATTCATGTCCCCATCTAGTTAACTGTCCTTGGTAACTTAAATAAATTGCCCCTTGTTTGTTAAAGAGTTTTGAAAGATTTCTGAAATACCCATGTCCTGGAACACTGTACATCTGCAGCTCTATACAGCTATGATATAGTAATAATGCAGTTAGTCAGTACCTTCTAAGCTTTGTTGCGGAAATAGCTGTTTTTGTTTCAGGCATTTAAATTTGGGCTGCACTGCTCATTTAAGGGTTGCCTAGCAATTTTGCTGGTTGTTTAAATCCTGTCTGTTGACCCTTGTTCATCTCTAGTCTACAAGCTGTCTCTCCATTTACTGTTTGCAGGCAGCTGTGGGACTACAAGTGGGTTTGTAAAACTAAAAAAAGACATCTTAAGCAAAGCTGCCACATAGGGCTGTGCTGTCAAGTGTGTTCTCTGCAGATCTATTGAGCAGGTTTTACTAAACCTTATTTTTACATATTGTATAAAGCATAAAAGTAATACTGTTTAAAATTATATAATTTGTAAGACTAGAAACCTGTGCAGACTGGCAAGTTTAAATAACACTGTTTTCTGCATGATAAAGGATCAAATCTCATATGGCACAGGTCAAAGAATTAAGCATCAGTTGCAGATACAGTTTATTCATCCTAGCTTTAGATAATTATGGTTAATTGTGTTGGTTGTTGAAGGTAAATGATTAAGGCATAGTTTAGCTACCCATTGCCTAATAGTCTGAAAATGCCTAGAAGCATGATATGTTCTTGCCCTTCTATATTGACAGAAATGCTACTGAATGTGTGTGGATTTCTCCTCAATGAACCAGAAGCCATATTTATAGTCATAGGTACCGGTTTCTATACTTGGCTGTAAAAGTATCCTTTGCTTTATAACTGCCACCTATTACACTGCATTCATCTGTGTGAAAAGCAGCGCTGGAGACTTGTTGCTTTTTTAAAGCTAGTACTGCTCTCTTATTTTCAGCACAAAGAGTTCCAGAAGAGAATGTTCTTTCAAAGTAATGCAGCTTTTGATTCATTGTTGTCCTTTAAAAACCACTGTAATTTGTATTGAATACAATTTAATCAAGTGTCCATCACCTCAGCTGATTAAATCATTGCATATCACTGTAGTGTAGGCATGTATGCCATGGGATTTAAACAATAAATTCATAACTGTGACATAATTGGGGAATACTAAGCACTGCAGTTCAGCAACAACTGTAGTGCCAGGGGTTAGCGGTTATAGTTTGATCCCTTCTATGGACTCAAGCTCTTAAATTGCCCACTATTTTATATGGAACCAGCCTTTATTACTAAATCGATCAGCATTAGTGAGCAAGGATATTGAATATTTTATGTCTACCGGAGCTATTGATCATTTTAGAAATAGCAAGTTTATTATTATGGTTAATTTCTAAGGCACCAACATACTCTACAGTGCTGCTCAATTAAAGTTTACATTTTTTTGGCATATAAAAGTCTGCTTAACAAAACTGCATTATTTAGAAAGTTGAATAACTAGAAATTGTTGGCCCCAACAGCTTGCAAAATGTTATAGAACATCGCACCTTCCTAAAAATGTGGGTAAAATTAGGTGTCCCATACCGGAAACCCATTATTCAGACAGGAAGGCCATCTCCCATAGACTCGATTTTATCCAAGTAATCCAAATGTCTAAAAATGATTTCCATTCCATGATTTCCATTCCATAATAAAACAGTACATTGTACTGGATCCCAACTATCATATAATTACAGTAAACCCCCATTTTATGTTTTTCAGGGGACCAGAATTTTTTTTTGTAAAATCCAGGAAAATGTAAAATCAGGGAAATGTATTATGCAGAATATATAGGTGGAAGCACAAAACAACAATGTAAAATTACAGAAAAATTGAAATCAGGGGATGTAAAATTGAGGTTTCACTTTAATCCCTATTGGAAGCAAAACCAGCCTATTGGAATTATTTAATGTTTACATGATTTTCTAATACACTTAAGATATGAAGATCCAAATTATGGAAAGATCTGTTCTCCAGAAAACTCCAGGTCCCAAGCATTCTGGATAACTGGTTGCATACCTGTAGATGATAACAAATCTTCAATTTTGGGTATTATGTATAATTACCTAAAAAAATTAAACAACTAATTAAAACATGTAATAGGAAAATTACCATAATAAACAATGGTGCTTGTTTGGAAACTAAAATTGCTGATGCTTTCAGTTTAGCTTGTATTTTACAACTTGGCACATAGAACAGCACTGGCCCTATATATATTTTAACCCCCTTGTAGTTTGGCAAATGATTTTGTAAAATGCACAAAACATCCCTTGATAAACAAAGGTAACGGGTTACAGATTTTGCTTACCCCACTTTCAGCCTGATGATTTTAGGCCTGCATATGGGATCATTTTATTTATACCAACCCCATCCCCATTGGACCAACTAGTTAATCAACTTGTTATTGTTCACCACACTATCCTATTTCTTTGTCTAACCTCTTCCCGCTAATGAACCTCACTTGCAACCTCACGGGCCTAGGGCAGCAGGATTTTAGGGGGTGGCATGAAGCCCAACCACACCCTCATTGGTTCAGAAACACTGGGAATGCACAGGAGATATGATAGTTTTTTAAATTTCCAGTGCACCAATCCCCATTGCTCCAGTCACAATGATGAAAATTTGAGCAAATACAAGTGAGGGGATGGGGGGCGACGAACGACAGTCGGCCTAGGGGCACCCTCTATGTAAATCCGGCCCTGTTGTTCTATATACGTATAAGTTTTGTAAGAGAGGGTTTGGTTCTTTTTTATTTTACATGAAACTAAAGTTCCTGGGGATTTTGACACCTTCCTACTAGTGCAAGAATCAGACCTACAAATGCCAATAGAAAATGCATAGTTTATTGAAATGCAATCCGGTGCATCAGTTTTTTGCCATATTTACACTACCCCCGTCCATTTTCATATACAGTGAAAGAAAAGTTTCCTTTTTTGCATAGTTATAGCCGCTTTTTGATATACCTTAATATATTTCATAAAGATCCATTTAGCTGCAAACACAGTTTTTTTTACCTAATATAGTGCTGAATAATTAACATCTAAAATTTACTAGACTAGGTATTTTTTATGCTTTAGATAGATAGATAGATAGATAGATAGATAGATAGATAGATAGATAGATAGATAGATAGATAGATAGATAGATAGATAGATAGATAGATATGTGGAGAAGATCCTTACCAGCCCCTTCACCAATCACAAATGAAGATAATTACAAATCGACAGCCAGTAATGGTCTGGATGATAATTGATTACAGCCTTACAGACAAGCAGACAAAGTTAATTAACTTTTACTTTCAAATACCAAACTCTGGCTGGTGATAGGAGAGGGAGGAATATGCTCACTGTTATCTACATTACAGGGGTCTTAAGTGTGAACTGAGTGCAGCATGTGACAGGCAACATGGTCTCTCATTTATTCTCTAAGCACAGCTTGACTTATTAGAAATCTAAGTAAAAAATACAGTACTTAATTTGCAGAGCTTTCAATCTTATTCTAGCAATGAAGCCAAAAGCAGATAAATCATGTTTTTAATGTTGTATATACATGCAATAAAAAAAATGAGCATGCTTCTTGAGGTACAGTCTAGTACCTAATGAGTAAAACAGTAAAATATACAGTAAAAACAGTAATGGTGTATTTATAAAACTGTGTTTTACTCCTTATGCATTATTTGACGCTGTCCATTGCAGTTGTTGTTGCAGAATTAATACAGTGTATTTTCCCATGTCAATGAAATGTCAATATCAATTTCAAAAACTGTAAGTGGCAAGTTAATCCCACTGCTGGAAATCACTCAGTAAAAAAGCAACTGTATAAAAACTGTTTTTTATACAGCCTTTTCAAAGCAGCCACAGCTACTTTACTTAGGAATTTCACAGAGCTACTCAGTCACCTAAAATCAACACACAACTTTATAAAAAAAAATGTATAAGTTTTGTTAGAAGATTTTTTTGTCAGTGATGCCTGGTATTCAGATGGTACTGTGGGGTGTATATGATGGACCTTTTTTTAACACAGCTTGTAACATCAAGAACTGTTACTTAATGAGTCTAACAGGAGCTGTGTATATTGATGGTGCTGAAAGCATTTGAAGGGTGGAAACATCCATAAAAACTTGTGAACTAAAAACGTAGAAAAAAATAGTAGTAGAAAAAGTAGTACAGTAGGGTGGAAATACTGCACATTATGTTTAGGGGTTCTGTACTATCCCGAGTCAACCACAGCCCTTCAGTAGGGAAAATAAAATTACTCTCAGTAGCGCTTTTTTGCTGATTCTCAGCATATGCTCTGTGCTTCTGTCAGATACTTAAGCTAATATATAGTATCTTTTTAAAAAATGCCCCCCGCCAATGCTAGGCCACCTGCACCAGACCGGAGTACAGGCTCTATTAGCAACTGGTGCCCTTTAAGCTTAGGGACCTAATGGCAATATACTGTATATATAGAATATTAATGTCAGGCTGATTAGTAATTGATTCAGATTCTAAGGCAGCTCAGAAATGAATTACATTTGCAACAGAATGAAATAATTAACCCTGTAGCATCAGCTTCAATGATAGACAAACCTTATTTTCTGGTTAACGATTTACAACATCCCCTAAAAACTCTCAATAGCTGCTAAGATCTCACTGAGCAGTTTCGTGTCACTGACACTTTTAACAATTTCCAACTGTCGGGGGCCCGAAGGCTCAGGTTGGTGGAACAAGAAGGAAGCTGTAGACTCAAAACACAGTTTGCGGTATCAAGGGGTTAAGAGTAGTCAAATCCAGGCAAAGTTCAGTTCAGGCAGCAAAGTTCTTAATCAGGATAACAGGCCGAGGTCAAGATCAGGAATGAAAGGTCAAAATAGCAGTATAACACAGCCAGGAAAACAATAAGTAGAACCTATAATCGGGCAAGGTCTGTAGGCCTCCTTTTATAGGCAGACTTTCAAAATGTGTGTAATGACGTCACGGGCTGATGTTGCGTTTTGCTGCTGCACGTTTTGACCCCGGCGTCATGACCTGCCCCTATATTGCAGCGCTGGCGTCCGTCGTCCCACGTGGTTTCCCTGGGCGCCACCATTTTGGGGAAGATGCTGACGCAGTAAGGAGTGCCGGCATGCATATCTCTTTTAACAGGGATGCATTTATTTCCATCTTTATATCCAAACAAATATGTAATTCAATACTGCAGTAACACATTGTTTCTAAAAATAACAAGCACATTCTTTACTGGATATTTTGCTTCAAACAAAATAATTACTGTATATTTCATTAAAAAAAGGGTTTAAATCACTACTTCATATTGACAGCTCACTTAAAAATAAACCGCCTGTGGAAGTTTTAAATGTGCCCTCAATGTCATGGCTCTATGTTTTTTATTGCATTTATAAATGGTATGCAAATATTAATTATAAATAGAAGAAAGTCAGATTCACTCCAGTGAGCTAAGCATAAAGTGCTATAAATTTATTAGCTCATATTAGTATCACCCAAAGTAGAGATAACATTTTGGGCAATCTCTTAAAGGGATACTGTCATGGGAAAAAAATCTTTTTCCAAAATGAATCAGTTAATAGTGCTACTCCAGCAGAATTCTGCACTGAAATCCATTTCTCAAAAGACCAAACAGATTTTTTTATATTCAATTTTAAAATCTGACATGGGGCTAGACATTTTGTCAATTTCCCAGCTTCCCCATGTCATGTGACTTGTGCCTGCACTTTAGGAGAGAAATGCTTTCTGGCAGGCTGCTGTTTTTCCTTCTCAATGTAACTGAATGTGTCTCAGTGAGACATGGGTTTTTACTATTGAGTGTTGTTCTTAGATCTACCAGGCAGCTGTTATCTTGTGTTAGGGAGCTGCTATCTGGTTACCTTCCCATTGTTCTTTTGTTTGGCTACTGGGGGGAAAAGGGAGGGGGGTGATATCACTCCAACTTGCAGTACAGCAGTAAAGAGTGATTGAAGTTTATCAGAGCACAAGTCACATGACTTGGGGCAGCTGGGAAATTGACAAAATGTCTAGCCCCATGTCAGATTTCAAAATTGAATATAAAAAAATCTGTTTGGTCTTTTGAGAAATGGATTTCAGTGCAGAATTCTGCTGGAGTAGCACTATTAACTGATTCATTTTGGAAAAAGATTTTTTTCCCATGACAGTATCCCTTTAATCCTTTATGAGGCCCTCATGGCCTGAGATACTGGCCAGAAGTTTGCCACTGTTGTGGGCTAAGACTAGCATAAGCTAATTATTTACAGCACTTTCTATCATATGCTTTACATGGGGGGGGGCTGATTTATAAAGCCTCAATTTTTTCTGGTTGAGTTTTAAAGGGGACAGATGTTATTGATAAGGAGAGACATAAGGGTTACTATGATGTATTGCTATCGTTTGGTCTTATGGTCTCAAGCACTTAAGCACAGGAGAAGGGATCCTAGAGTTTATCCTGCAATAAAAGGCAATAACTTTGCCCTGATAGCTTTGTTGAGTGTTCTTCTAGTGACACTTCTGCTGACTTCCTTTTTTAATAACCCCTGTTAAATACCTGCTCAATACATGGGGCTAATTTCTTCTTCTTAACCCTGGAAAGGTTACTTGATTTGGTGTTCCAGCAAACTTCATGTGCTCACACATAAAGCTGGACACAGCCTGTATAAAATAAACATTTATTATAATGTAAAGAATTTACGAGTTACTTTTAGTTTAATTTTTTTACTGTAGCTCATCATTCTGAAAATTAAATTGCTATCTAGTTACTAGGGTCATTGAGCAAAGCAACCAAAGCAACTAGTTTGGATAACAGTCTGGAAGATAAAGAAAAGAGGTGTCACACTGAAATAAGGTAATCTATTCATATTAATAACAATAATAACAGTAAAACAAAGTGG
Source organism: Xenopus laevis (assembly GCF_017654675.1). NCBI lineage: Eukaryota > Metazoa > Chordata > Amphibia > Anura > Pipidae > Xenopus > Xenopus laevis. Next base: position 56,088,490 of record NC_054384.1, read on the forward strand.
ATGATCATTTTTTTTTAACAGAGCAAAAAGACAAAATGGGACATTGTTTATGCACATCTTTACAAATAAAAAATTTGTTAAGATTTAAAGGTGATTATCTGCTCAGAAGCCATTTAGATGTGGGATGCAAGAAAAGTTTATTCCATCTCATATAGCTCCTTATGTTTCCTGATTTTGATCACACATTTATTTGGCATGAAAGGCTTGGTGCAAAATATAGTGGATTGTGGCATATTATGTTATTATGTCATATATTCATAAACCTGTACAGGAATGGGAACTGTTATCCAGAAAACCCATTATCCAGAAAGCTCCGAATTACGGAAAGGCCGTCTCCCATAGACTCGATTTTATCGAAATAATCCAGATTTTCTATCTGTAATAATTAAACAGTACCTTGTACTTGAGTACAAACTAAGATATGATTTATCCTTTTTGAAAGTAGAACCTTCCCTTTGGGTTTATCTAATGTTTTTATGCTTTTCCAGTAGACTTAAGGCACGCAGATCCAAATCCAGAAAGATCCATTATCCAGAAAGCCCCAGGTCACAAACATTCTGTATAACAGGTACCATACCTGTATTAGTTTTCTGTTTTTCTGCTAGTTATGACAAACCTCTCAGCTTATCCTCTAATTAATAGTCATTTTTTACAGTGATTGCATCTTTTATTTTAAATAAGATGCTTTCAATAATTACAGCAGATTCTTTTTTTCCTTCTTATGTGATGATTAGCTTTGCAAGGGATGAGACGCTGGTGTCATTGTTAATCACTGCACCTCACTTTGGTGTAGCCAATCTCCTGACATGTTAAGCACAGTAAATTAACATAAGAGATAATTCTGTCTCACAATGAGTTACAGTAATTATCACAGGTAGACATTAATGTGTAAACACATTGTCAACTGCAAAGCTACTTGTAATTTAAGATATGTTTTATTTAGCTGCCCATGAGCACAATACAGATACTGAAAATACAGCATGATTTTCACTGAGATGGTAATATGTTAGATTCACTGTAATATATATTGTTTGAAAATTGTATTTCATGTTATATGTCACCAATCTGCAGTCGCTTTTCTTATTTTATATAAATGGCTTACCCCGATGAAACATCTTTCAAAACCATATGCCATCTATTAGAGGACCAGAAACACCAAAATTAAATAACCTTATACATATTTAAAGCCATTATGGAATGAATCAACCTTTTTAAAGCTAAAAGCTTTCTCCCCTCAGTCCCCTGGTTACCTACCTACCTCATACTTATTTATACGGCCATGACTGTGTAAGTGGCATTGAACTTGGGGAAAGGACAAAGTAATGCACTAAATCCAGGACTTGCTTTGGGATTCGACTGTATTCACAAATTGCTGCCAAACTAAATCCAAAACTTTAAATGATGTGACTTAAGCTGTGGATGATTGAAAGCTTAATATATTTGTTAAAAGATGATGCAGTTTTTGTTTTTTGTATTAAATTTTCTCTCAGTTGAGGATCCAAATTAGAGTTGAAATTCAGTTTGGTATTAGGTCAATTCTGAATCCAAAAATTATTAATTTGGTGCATGTCTAATCATCAAGACAAAATGCCCAGCAATATTCTTGGATTTCACTGTAGTAAATTAATTATACTGGTAATGGGTGAGGTCTCTGAGGAAGTGTGCAAACACGAAACGCGTCAGACCTCAGACGCTGGTTATAATCTTTTGTATGTTCCAATAAAGTATATGGATTTTTTACCTATAATCTGGAGCTGAGCGATTTCTGAGAAAAGACCCAGGAGTACCCAGGAGCGCGCTGTCTCTCAATACTGATGCATCTGTAATTATCACTAAAAGCATTTTCCTTGGTGAATAGTGTGATTTTGTGTGCATAAGACATATTCAGTTCTGAATACCATAGACTAGCATTTATTCTTTCATTAGAGCGTGAAGAATTATCCATCACATACACTGTGACATAGGTCTCATCTCGTGACACATGGCATTACACAATGCCATAAGATGACACCTGACATAGTTCTTTCGATTAGAGTCACAGCAAAATAACTCTATTAACGTCAATTACGAAAGCAAATATTTACAGTTCCATCCTCAGCATAAATAACTGCTGAAGTAACATAAAAGGTTAAAAAAACATCCCTACTGCATCTATTTTATGGAATTTTATATTTGTTACACATTGCAGCTATGCTTACTGAACAATGTGTATTTAAGAAGGGTTGTTGAAATATATATATGCATCCAAAGTAGAGAGAACAGTGCTTTTAAATGACATTTCCTATTTACTTAAAAACAGAAGTGGAACACGAGACTCACAAAGTATATATGGTGGTGGCAATAAGCCTAAAAAGCAGCAATTCAGTAAGTGTATTAGGCTTTAAAATATAGTAAAGTTATGCCAAGAAATCAGAAGTCAACATTGCATGTTTGAGTAAATGTATTAAACAAACTGTGATATTAAAATGGAATAGGGAATATTCCCTATGCAAAGAGCAACACAAAGAGCAATGGCAATCCCCTTCTAATAATAGCAGTTTGGGGTAACTGTGATAATTCTTTCTGACTGGGGAAAAAATTATTTACTTAGACATTTAACTATTTGCTGGGAATCTGCAGCAAGTATGCATGCCACCTCTTAGTGGCAGATATTTTCTGACATACAAAGTATGAAGACAGTCTGTCTGCAACTGCATTGTATATTCCATTCTGCCAGGAAAGATGTTATAGAGGTCGCACAGCCTCTACAACTGTGGGAATTATAATAAACACCCCCACTCCCAAGTGCGACCATATCCAATTCTATTTTGATGGGGCTGAAACTGTGGTTAAACATGTATTGACTTCCTTACAAGCATACTTTTGTATTGCAGATGCACAGACACTAGAAAAACAATGCAACTAAATAAATGATGTACAGAAGGCAGAAAGTGGTACACAATTAGTGGTCCTTTAGGAGGATGCAATAAAACAACTATTGATCAACAGATGCTCTAAAAGTATCTAGCCATAAGCTTTCTATAAAAATCCCCCCAGATACTACTTAAAATGAATTGCAGAAATTGGTGCTGCATCATGTGCAGGAAACCATGGCATCCTTGCCTATGATACTTTTAATCATCTGAAATATCATTTACTAATTAGTCACCATGTATACAACTTGCACATTTTATTGTACTATTTAATGTAATGCTAAAAGCCTATTTGGACAGATTATTTCTGCAAAATCAATGTGTGGGAGCACTTTCACTAGCAAATCAATTTCAATGTGCTGTAGCATGTAATACAATAGTGTACTAGGCACATATAAAACACTTGTAAACACCACAGAGTAGCTATAATAGCTACTTTTAAAAAGGGAAATATTTTCTTCATTTATTATGAATTACTTTTTTTTTCCTTACAGAAAAATGACAATTTGTTCAGACTTTGTTCTTTCCCATTTAGAATTTTTTTCAATTTACAGTATTGTGACTCTATGCTGTTCACCTTACCTAGCTATAGCAGGAGATTAGCAATGCACACAACTTCTGCAGAATGGTTGAATTACAGTTGCTGGAGTCATGCAAATAATTTGACTATGCACGCAAATGATAAGTGTAATTGTAAGAAATAATATTATGAGCACAATAAGCAATTTTAGTTATGAGTGAATATATTCATGTACAGTATATATTTATAGCTTCTGTGTGTTTTGAGCCATTGCAAAGCAGATTAGTAATTATTAAATTGTGATGTACACCTCATGGCTGCATACAAATCAGCCCAGTCTGCAAGTATGGCAAAATAAATGGGATGGAAAACACTGAGCTGCAGACATAGATTTTCTTACTTGTGATGCATGTTTATATAGGATCACATTATGCCATTTTTGGATTAAACTTGGTTAATGTATTTTATTTAAATTTAGTTCACAGACGTAACTTCATTCACTTTATTTTTGTATTGATTCTGCCAGGAGATCAGTATGGGGCAAATTTACTTACCTTCGAAGATGCGCCAGCGTTGGCTTCGCTGCACTTTGCCAGGTGTAGATTCGCCAAGGCTGTGCAAATTCACGAAGATCCGAAGTTGCGCACAAGTTATAGATCATTCACGAAGTTGCGCTAGCGATGTTATGATCAGTGGTTCGAAGTTAAAAGCAAAGGCAAATTTGCATACGGCATGCAGTTAAAGTACAATGGCCGTATATGCAGCAGCAAACCCATTACAGTGCACAAGGCCAGGGGACCTTAATTAATGTATTAATGCCCTACACATGTGCCCACAATATAGTTTAGGTGCAATATTGTGAATATCAAATAAATTATACTGCAAATTATTGCAAACACAATTCCAGTGTGCCCTTTATGTAAGATTCCCTCTTTTGTCCATTATGAAATACTGATGTTTGTTTCAACACATCGCTTCAAAATATGCTGGCACTATATAAATAAATGTTAATAATAATAATAACTTACATTCCAGTAAATTGGCAATTCCTTCCTAAAAACAGTCTTTACATTATAGTAAGCCTTTAGCAAAGGCCCAGTGTCGGACTGGCCCACATGGATACCAGGAAAACTCCCGGTGGGCCCAGGTGTTAGTGGGCCTCTTGCTTCTAAACATTTGGCCTATTTCATGGCCATTACCTATTTCTTTATGGGAAAAAAGAGGCTTTATAATGGAAGAATGGAGTATATAAAGTAGACATAAAAGATTAGGATAATAAAGAGGTTAAATGAGGAATAATAGTTTGGAAAGTGGGCCCACGGTCTAAAGTATTTTGGTGGGCCCCTAGTATCCCAGTCCGACACCGCAATCAGATTGCCAAAACTGCAAACTGGAGAGCTGCTGAATAAAAAGTTAAATAACTCCAAAAAAGCTAAAGTAATGAAAAATGAAACCAATTGCAAATTGTCTCAAAAAACTAAAAGTTAACTCAAAGTTTAACAACCACTTTAAACTGTTCAGATCATGGCCATCTTACTTGGATTAGACAAAACAAGAAAAAATGGAGAGGTCATATGGAATAAAGGGTCCTGTCACGTAGGGTGATATGTTTCACCAGGTAGAGTGATATGTTTTACCAGGTACCGTGAAAAAGATGCCCATAGACTCAAATGGGTGAAAAAAAGTTTTTGCATTTGCCGATTTTTCACTGTTTTGTGTATTTTCAGTGAAACTAATTGAGTCAGATTCGTCCAGAAGATCTACTGTCCCAAAACTTTTGTTTGGAACAAAGGTTTTTTTAAAACTGTTTCTTATCCAGGCCTGGAAATATAGAAGATTCATTTGTTGATTTCATGAGAAATGCTGTATTTACTGTGTTTTGTCAGATCTGTGGAAGAAAGAAAGCAAACCTTGTATATGCACTGAAAATAAGATATCATTCACTTATGCTAAGTGTTCTCAGGAAACTTCTAGAGGATTCTGTGTACAAGTGGGGGACACATCTGTTTGGTATACAGTAGGCCCCAGGTGATAACATATTTTCTTTTGGGACTGCTTGTAGTGACTGCATTATGGTCAGGTGTGGGGCCATGACATCACTATTCCAGTGATGCTTGGTGATGGAAGTGCCATAGTACCAGAAATCCAAGGATTGGTGCAGGTATACTAGACACGAGGGCTTGTCCATGATGTTATCAATGCACTGGTGGAGTTGCATCAATTTAACTTAACGTAAAAGGTACATTAACACCACTGAGTTTGCCAGTTTTCTGGTCACTCAGTCTGTGATAGGTCCACTTAGGGGCAGCTTTATCAAGGTTTGAATTTCGAGTTCATGTGAGTTTTTAAAAACTCCCATAAACTTCCATGAACTCAAAATTTGACCAATCGAAATTTTTCCAAAAAAAATTAAAATTTTACAAACTCAGGTGAATAGGATTGACCCGAATTTTAATTGAATGTGATTCGCATTTTAAAAACTCGGTTCGAGTTTTTTTTCCAAAAAAAATTTGAATGCAAGAAGGCTGCAAACAACTCCAAATTGATCCCAGTACATCTTCTAAAACAGCAATTAGGCAGGTTTTAGGTGGTGAATTTTTAAAAAAACTCAAATCAAAGTTTAAAAATTCCCTAGTCGAATTTGACAGTTTTGGCCATAATAAAACTCGAAAATTTAGAATTTGAAATTTGATTTCAAAATTTGAATTTTCACCTCGACCCTTGATAAATCTGCCCATTAGAGATGAGCAAATCTGTCCCATTTTGCTTCTTTGAAAAATTTAGCGAAACTCCGAAAAACGCATTGAAGTCAATGGCGTCAAAATAATTTTGACGCGTGACAATTTTAACACAAGCAACAATTTATAAACATGCAACTCTTTTGTCCAAATGCATTAAAGTCAATGGGAATCCGAATAATTTTGACGCGCAACAATTTTTATGCCCGCGCCAATTTTTACACATGCAACTCTTTTGTCTAAATGCATTAAAGTCAATGGGCGTCCAAATAAGTGACAATTTTGATGTGCAACTATTTTTTTGACGCAGCAAATTTTTTCACTGCAAATTTTCACAGCAGTTTCACGAAAACATTCAGTCTGCAAAGTGTGGAAATTCACCACAAATCAATGCCTGGTGAATAAATTCGCCCATCACTAGTCATACTCCCTATTGGAGCCTTCTTGCTGTGAGAACTGAGTAGTATTATTCCTGATCCTGATGTGAAACCTGTCTTTTCTGGCCCTAATAAAACCTTGAAATGGTACTGCTGTTTTTTTTTTGTAGAACAAGGTTATCATCAAATATACTTGGTCAAAGCCTCAAAACTACTTTGTTTGTTTGTATTTTCCATTTCCTATCCAATATCTCTACTACTGAAAATTCTAATAAATTACATTTCCCCTTCATAGAATATTATCTCATTTGTAAAGTTTCATACAGTAAGTGCCCTGGTTTTACAGAAACCATGCACAGCCTTATAACCTTAGCTTATTTCAGTATCTAGATCTCTAGGGTATGGGAACCCCACTTTGTTTCTGGATGGTGTAATGCCAAGGTGTGCTTTTGGGTGTCAAAGTATAGTGGTCTGGAGAATCTTGGTGGTCCAATTCATGCATGGATTTTGACTTGCTGACAGACTCATTAGCAAATTAATAGAGTAATCAGCTGGGACCTTGTCTGGGTACCAGAGATAAAGAATGGTGAATAGTGTTCCCTGAATACTTACTTGTTGATAAGAGTTTAGAGTCTGTTCTTTGAATGGCATAATCCTAGAGATAAGACCCTGACATCCATTCTAAGCATTGATGAGACCCAAAGCCCTAGTGAGGAGGCAGCTTCAAGAGAGCTAGTGAATGATTTTAACTGTTTAACACTAGATAGCACATTCAATACCCTTTTAATTGTGTAAAGCTTAAACTCACAAGTTAACCATTATCTAGGAATATAAACAAAAAAACCTACTACATATCCTTATACAATATCCTTCTACTAATTATTAAAACATATTTGACTGTGTTTAGCAAAATGTTACAGTAATAGATATTCAATGCATCCGTCTGCCTAAGACAAATGAAATCCTTCCTTTGGCTTTGGCCCTATTTATAAATAGCAGCAGCATTTATTATTTGCACACTATTTTCAAAAAGTAGGATTTTTGTTTATTAACAAATCTTTTTAAAGCTGTAAAATGTCCATTTCTTACATCAGTGAAAACGTAATGATGAAGAAGCTCTTCGCCTCCCACGGGGGAAAAATGGATTTTGACACATCTTACCTAGAGAACATTTGTCATAATAATCTTTGAGGAAAAAAAGATGTGAACAACAATGTTTTTTTTAAAAACAGGCAGAAATGGGAAAATGGTAGTAGAAATGCATTGGACATTTGTTGGAATTTAAATATTTATTTTAAAATAAGTTATGGCCAATGCTGCAAGCAAAACTTAGCAAAGTGATCCCCAAACATTGGCGAGTGAGCAACATGTTTCTCATCAACCCCTTGGATGTTGCTCCCAGTGACCCCAAAGTAGGTGCTTGTTTTTTAATTCCTGACTTGGATTCAAATTTTGGTTGCATAAAAAAGAGCTTTACGGTTGAGCCTTCTGTAGGCTACCAATCACCAGAGGACTACCAAATAGCTAATCACAGCCCTTATTTGGCACCCCAGGAACATTTTTCATGCTTGAGCTGCTTCTCAAATCTTTTCACATTTGAATGTGGCTCATGGGTAAAAAAGGTTGGGGAGGGGACCCCCTAACTTAGCACTACCATCACAACATTGCAGTACATGTAATAGGGCCAAGATAGTAATAACTTTCATACTATCAATGCCTGTAAAGATATTCCTCAGTTGAGTCAAGTGGTAAGTGCTTATCACATAATTTCATGTATACAAAACATTTATACTAACTATGAAAACATTAAGGTGAGTTAAACAGTTGCAAAGCTTTGACAGGTCTTTGAAGCTTCCACATCAATGCAAGAACACAGAACTAAACAATTTTTGTATTACTTGAATTAAAGGTACTATAACTAGATGTTAATTTGGGAAAGAGACGATCGGTCTCTTTCAGCTCTTTAAACCACTTATTTAGAACCAAATCAGATGGATATTTGGTTTGGACCTGCATTTTATTAGTACAGGTATGAAATCTGTTATCCAGAATGCTTGGGACCTGGGGTTTTCTGGATAATGGATCTTACCATTATGTATACCTTTTAGTCTGCTAGAAAATCATGCAGACATTAAATAAACCCAATAAGATGGTTTTGTTTCCAATAAGGATTAATTATATCTGGAAAGGATCAAGTACAAGGTAATTTTTTATTATTGCAAAAAAAAAAATTTGGATTAATTGATTATAATGGAGTTAAAAGTAGATGGCCTTTTCTGTAATTCTGAGCATTCTGTATAATGGGTTTCTGGATAAACATGCCTGTTTATGTAAATAACTTTTGTGAAGGGGTTGGGATAATAGTAAATTATTTAAATTAAAGTAATATTGGATACAATTAATTATCTTCACGTGACATTGGTGTGTACTCTTGCTGGCAACTCAAGATTATTTATTTTGTATAGGAGCAAACAATGCTGTTGTGTGCATCTGTTCCAAACGAGATATGAAGAAGCCGCACTTCATACAAACCCAAAGGAAATAAAGTATCCTGGTGCCCAGTGATAGAGGAATCGGCCACCTCGCGTCAAGGGCAGGAAAAATTTCACTGGCACACAGGAGTTGCGGTAGCAGGGCAAGCCCTTGCAATTTTATTAATGCAGTGATGCAATGTATTGGGGACATACCCCTTTGTCAAGCATAGTGCAGACATGATTTAAAAGGTGTTCAATTAAGCAATTAGCATATTAACCAAACATTATAATGTGAAAAAACTTTTTAAACTAGAAACATTTTCAAAAAGCTATATAGTCCATAGTTGTATGTCCCTTGTAGTGAGTTCATATGGTGAAACCAAGTTGAATAATTCAGTGCAATTTGGTGAATTTTTTTTTTTTTAGAGATTACCTAAGAAAAAATATAAACGTACAAAAAACTATTTGGCAACGAAACAGCCAAATGAAAAAGGTTAAAATGTAGCAGTTACATAAGACTAAGATAAAAAAGTATCCAAAACTTAAAAATGTATCCAATACTAAGAAGAATGATATTGCCTGATGAGGGAAAGAAAAAGGACACATTACCTGTCCCTGCAGGGATATCAAACAAAACGTATCATCTGAAAGGAAGAGGAATAACATCAGCAAATTCTTAAATTGTAATAATGTTTTATAAAAAAACAAGACAAGTTGTACGCCTCGTTAAAGGAATACTGTCATGGGAAAAAAAATTTTTTTCAAAATGCTCCAGCAGAATTCTGCACTGAAATCCATTTCTCAAAAGAGCAAACAGATTTTTTTATATTCAATTTTGAAATCTGACATGGGACTAGACATTTTGTCAATTTCCCAGCTGCCCCTGGTCATGTGACTTCACTTTAGGAGAGAAATGCTTTCTGGCAGGCTGCTGTTTTTCCTTCTCAATGTAACTGAATGTGTCTCAGTGGGACATGGGTTTTTACTATTGAGTTTTGTTCTTAGATCTACCAGGCAGCTGTTATCTTGTGTGAGGGAGCTGTTATCTGGTTACCTTCCCATTGTTCTTTTGTTTTGCTGCTGGGGGGGGGAATAGGGAGGGTGGTGATATCACTCCAACTTGCAGTAAAGAGTGATTGAAGTTTATTAGAGCACAAGTCACATGACTTGGGGCAGCTGGGAAATTGACAAAATGTCTAGCCCCATGTCATATTTCAAAATTGAATATAAAAAAATCTGTTTGCTCTTTTGAGAAATGGATTTCAGTGCAGAATTCTGCTGGAGCAGCACTATTAACTGATTCATTTTGAAAATTTTTTTTTTCCCATGACAGTATCCCTTTAAGACCCTTAGGGGATCTGGTCTGTAAGAGCCAGATCCAGTAACATTCCCTCTGCATCCTGGCCCTGTTTGCTGATAACTCTTTCTAACACCTGCCAGCAGAGTTGTGCTACCCTATGCCCATGTGTGATAAAATGTTTGGCTAGGAGTGTTTCACGTTTTGTTTTGACTCTCTCTTTATCTTTATTCGCCTCCTTGGTGACAGTAGGCACTGGGGGGGGGGGACAGTGGGGGTTGGCAATTCCTAATTGTGGACTTGTGCATACAATCTGATTTTGTATATCTAGACGTTTGGCCCACGTAGGCTAAACCGCAAGGACATTTCAAACAATAGATGACATTACTGGTGTCACAGGTAAAAAAACCTTTTATAGGGTGTTTGGAACCTTGTAATGGATGTGTAACATGCTACCCCGAAATGATACCGTTGCAATGCCCACAATTCCTACATGGAAAGGCGCTATAATATTTTTGCGTGGTATTGCCCTTCCGATTGGCATTTAGGTCTACTTTTGACCAGGTCACCAATATTTGTGTGCATCTGTGCAATCTTGTGCAGTTCTGCTGTCCATGGTGCTGGACATTTCCAGTGTCGCAGAGAATTCTTTTTAAAGAATGTGTATTTTTTAAGTGTGCTTAATTGTGATCCCCCTGAACAAGACTTGCATGTTTGATCTATCCATGGGTTCCTTGTACATTTTCTTTATAAGGAAACAGCTTTTCTACTAAAATCCTTTGTAATCTAAGTTGAAAACAAAATAAATTCCTGTAAATAGTTCATTTCTGTAAATAGCATTTTAGGTGTATTGTATGAAATAGTTTAATTATGTACAAATCTTAGAATTTTCTGTTTACATACCAACACTTGCCTGTTTTCTTTTGTTTTCAACTTGGATTAAAAAGGATTTTAGTAGAAAAGCTGTTTCCTTCTAATCTTCTGAAGTGAGGTTTTATTTCTTAAGTATCTTAATATCAGTTGGATATGAGTTGATATTCACAGCTAGATTTTTGACTTAAATACTATAACAACCAAATAACAAAATACATGCAAAAAGATGCAGTATGCATATAATAGTTATAAAAGTAGAGTTAGAGGAAACATGATGCAGTACTGGATATATTACATATGGTCCATAGCTACAGTATATACAAAATAAATCTGCAGGAGGCAGCAGAAAGTATAATCTTTTTCTTGTGGTTATAGTTTTTCTTAAAATCACACCTCAGATTTAGGGGCAAATTTACTAAAGGGCGAAGTGGCGAACGCTAGCGAAAATTCGCCAGTGTTACATAATTTTGCCACTTTACTAACGGGTGCTGGCGTAAATTCGCTAGTGAAGTGGACCTATTCTAGTGCTACTTTGCACCCTTATACCAGGCGAAATTGCGCTATGGCAAAGGGACGTAACTATGCTAATTCACTAACTTGTGGATTTTACTGAACATTGCCTCTTGCACCAGACTTGCCTTCGCCACCTCAGACCAGGTGAAGTGCAATAGAGTAGATAGGACTTGCTTAAAAAAAAGTCCCAAAAAATGCTGGCGTCTTACTTTTTTAAGGGTGGTAGGCTGAAAAAGGTTGTAAATTTGTTTGGGGGTACCCTCCTTCCCCCCTACATTTCCTAAAATATTGCACCTCAACTATACAGTGCACACATGTATAGGGCAAATAACTCTATTTTATTTTTATGAAGCTTCCCCAGCCTTGTGTAGTATAATGTATTTGCTACTATATATACGTCCATTGTACTTTAAATTGGAGCCGTGTGCAAATAAGGCATCGCTAGTGTAACTTCGCTTTGCTTGACGAAGTAACGCTAGCGCAACTTCCCTACCTTTCGCCTCCCTGAGCGCAACTTTGGATTTTAGTGAATTAGCGGCGCCCTGGCGAAGCTTTTTTGTTGCTTAGTGAATTTGCCCCTTAGACTGTAAGCTCTATTGGGCAGGGACCTCCATTCTCCTTGGCAAAAAACACTTAATATGCATTGTAACTATACTTTATATTTATGTTTATTGTATTGTATTACTTATTTGTACTTATTATTGCAATGACCCCTGTTAGTTCTATTCATTTATTTTTCTGATGTACAGTGCTTTGCCCTCAAGGAGTGCTATATAGATAAAAAATATACATGCATACATACATAGGCACACTCTATATATGCACACCTCCACAAAATCGAACTGCCCTTTTAGTAGCTTTTTTCAGTAAACAGCATGGAGGTGCAAAGGATAACTATGGTCCAACATGTTCGTCATGTGAATTGGCCACTGTGGTTTATCAATAGTGGGAGGAGCTATCAGTTACTGATTACACTTTCAACGAACTTGAAATAAACAACTAAACAGCAAGAGCTAAAAATTGTTAGCAAAAAAAAGTTTATAGTGATAGAATTAACTCTCAAAATACTTGGGAGACTTAACTTTGCTTCATGTGAACCCCAAAGATCAAACACACAAAGATGGAGGGGAGGAAAGGGTCATCATTCTTCCATTTTACAGATAGCTGGTAAAGCCCCACCTAGATTTTGCAGTGCAGTTTTGGGCCTTTAAGATGACACAAGGGCATCCACCAAACGAAAAGAGGTTCCATCAAAATATTCAATGAGAGATGTGAAGTTGCAGAATTCTTTCCCTGAATCAGTAGTAAAGGCAGATACGATAGCTTCAAGAAGAGCTTGGTTGGCTTATAGCAAGCGAGGAAATACTAGGTTATGGAAGATAGTGCATAGTACAAGTTGATCAAGGGACTAGTCGGATTGCCATCTTGGAGTCAGGCCTTTAGATGGGGTTTTTGGGCCTTCCTCTGGATCAACTAGCAGGTAAGCAGGTTTTATATAGACATGAAAGGTTAAGTGTGATGGGCATGTGTCTTTTTCCAACCTAATTCACCATGTTACTATACTGACAAGTTGTATAATGAATGGAAATCTGGCCCTTTTCTTTACATAATTTCAATCTCTGTTTTACAGCATCACAGTTTCCAAGGTCATAAATCTTTGCAGCTAATGCTTTCTGTCAAATACACAAAAACCTGCTTTAGATGCATCTTGCACAAGTCACTGCTGCAAGCAGAATTTTCCAAATAAAAATTGATTTGCATCAAAGCATATTTTGTTTTGCATTGATTGATTGGATACTTAATTTAACCCTGAGATTTCCAGACTATAACAATGTTAAAGATTCTACCAGCTATGAAAAATGTTGACATGATTAAGAGTATACAGGTAATATGCCACCTTTATTTGTTTAATTTATTTATAATATAAATATTGCCTTTTTATTATTTGTAGGAGCTGGTCAACCCCACAGCGCAGGTTAGACCGAGCGATGCCAATCTTTCTGTGTTCAGCTATAAAATATGTTGACGTGATTCATGTATACAGGAAGTGCTCCACCTTTATTTGCTCAATTTATTTAGCATTGTTGATCAAATAATTGGTCATTTTACTTAAAATAAAATATTGTTTTCAGTGTTCTGGTGTCCCTTTAGCCTTTTTTTTCCAGAGAACATAGGAAAAGTATGGTCCTGTATTATTAAACAATTAACTGTTCAGTCTCCAATGGTGAGTTCATCTTTAGTAGCAGTTTGAGCTTTCCATGTGCATTAGACTGTATATTATCATAGTTCACAAGGATTGCCAAAAGATGCTTAAATAATATATATATAAGATATTGATAATATTCTTACAGGAAATAATTGAATCAATATTTTGTGTGTCTCCGCATACATGTATATAGATCCTTACTGGTCCATCATATGGAAGCTATTTAAAATGATGTCTATCAGTGTAAATAAGAATTATACCCCCAAATGTAATAAAAGGCAATCATTTTGCCCAAGAGCAGTAACCGATCGCACCAATAAGATGTTTGCTTTTACACAGGTGATCAGTACATCATACCTGTTGATTGCTTTCTGCCCCAGGGCAAACTTAGTACATTTTATTGCTTTACATCCATAGTGTGTTGCAAGAAAACAAGGGTCTCTTAGGATAATGTACTGAGCTACTGTTTAACAATTGGATTAGGAATGGTTGTGCCAGGTACAGGTACACAAGAGCCTGTGTACTTGATAATCCCATGTACACGTGTTAAAGTGCTTTGAATAACCAGGAGTAAGAAGCTGTGCACAATAAATGATTTCATGAATACTGAATCAAACAAGTTCAAGCAAGTTACAATTAGAAAATGCAAACTGTAAGACATGTCCATAGAAGTAGCCAGTGGACGGAGCAGATGGCAAGCTGAAAATTAAAAACTTTCTTTCTGAAAGCATTGCAATACGAGTTTGTACAAACAGGGCAGGGTCAAACTGGGACATCACATATAATGGAAACTAAGGAACACAGGAAAAAAACAACGGTTTGAGAGAATTTAGAAAAAAAAAGTGGGCTAGATCACAGAAGATAGTTCAGTGATCCAGCAATGCAGAGTTAGCATAAGCAAATGTTGTTTATAGGCATATGAAAGTTCCAAAAACCTTTTAGGGCTCAGCAAGTAAGTGCACAGCCAAACTGTCATACAAGCCAGAGTTTGAAATAAGACAAGTCCTGACAGCTTATGTATTGTATCATTATGAAAATTTTCTGGACGTTGTAGGTCATACCAAGCTGTCATTCAGCTTTAATAAGGACAGCCAGCACCCAAAGATCTAAGCCATGGGCCAATATGGTCCTTGTACCATGGTATTTTCCATTTGGTCCAATCAATTACTGACCAAGTCCCAATCAGACACTGAGCAGAGAGGTAATAGTTACTGGGTCCAACTACAGGTCAATAGGTTGTTGACTTGTAGTGGTCAAGTCAGCAGCCAATGTCTGCTCTAGTAATGGTATTTTTTTAGCTCAAGTGCGTAAAACACCACATATACTTGTGAGGTAGAATAACTTAGAAGTTATTTATTCCAATCAATTAGCCCAATAACAGTAAGCTAATATAAATATTTAATGAAGTGGGTCTCACAGAAAGATATTTTTAATGATCCCCAATCCCCAATACTTTAATATATTTGGGAAGATGATCTGTTTTGCACACATTTAATTAGATTAAATATGATCCAAGACCTCCACTAGTCCCTGAATTCGCTTGGCTCTGAAGCAGAAATTGCTGGCTCCACTGTTAGCTTCTGCTTTCTATGACTCATTGGTATTGCAATACTTTCAGCAATGGAGGAATAATATGAAAGCCATATGGTTTATATTATAGATTCTCCTATCCAAGTATGTTTTGTTGTCAGTTGGTAATATAAGGTTGACAGATCTTAACACAAGTGCATGTAATTAAAATTGCAGGGGTCTTTTTAAATATTAGTGTTAGCATCTAAATTGTTAACTATTAAAACCTGCACATGCTTTAAGGGCTAAAATTGCATTGTGAATATTAATTTATTAAAGGTTTAAAAGGCTCGCCCAGAGCACAAATGCCACCAAAATCCTTTGGTTAAACTGGGTAAAGTCAACCTCATACAATCAGCATTTCAAGTTGCCTTTGCTTTAAGTTGGCTTGAGGAGATAACATTTTCTCTTCTTATCGTCCTCTTTTGACAGCATGAAAGTCATTGTACTAGTTTAGAAGTGATGTGAGCATTCTCAAATCATTTACCTTTTCTTAAGCCATTCATTTGTTTTCATGCTGCTCTATGATGTTCTCCCCCTCATCAGCCACTTCTGAGACTATTGCTGCTGAAACACTGCCACATGCTATGGAGCCCTGGTGCTTTTCAAAATGCTGCTACAGTTCTGGGATTTCACATCTTATTGCCTTCTGAGCATGGTACAACACACTATTATTAGCTCTCTTTCCTTACATATAAGAGAAAGGAGTCAGCCCTCAGTGCTCTTAGCTATTTTATAAGATTCCTTCCTCAGCAAAAAAGCCACCTGACCACCTATTCAGGCGAATAAATCTAAGCTGCTTACAAGCACCATGTGCCTTAAAGATAATATCCGAGAGCATATTGCTTTCAAGAGATATATGATTAGGGAATAAAAATCAAATGAAATACACACAACCAAGCCATTCATTTTGAATGGTACTGCATTTTCATCTGTTTAAGTTGGTGCTGGGGTTTTGATATATCATTCATTTAACTGACAGCACAATTTTTACAAAGCAGTTTTTATGTGCACAATTGGGCCATGTAGAACTTGTGCCAACATGAATTTGAGCATATTATCAGTAAGGGTGCTACAACCTGCCATTGACTTCTCTGTCCATGAATTTGTAATTTAGTCATGGTTTCAAAAACCTTTAAAATCACTAAAATCTGACTTTAATAAATAAGCCTCCACAAGTCAATATCAAGACTAACAGACTAACAAAATTAGAGATGGATGCAGGAATGAACATACAGTACATAAATATTCAGGTGCAACTTGTAGTCTTGCAGACTCCAGGGATTTGTGTGGCCAGTTCAGCAAGCAAATAGCCACTGAACAGTGAATCAGAGCATGCAAACACTTGGCCGACGATACAGTATGTTTCTTCTTAAGTTTCTATTATAGAAATCCTTACTAAAATGTAATATCAAACAAAACACAACATGGATGGTAAATAAAGTATGTTTACTAATGCTATTGGTAGATTTTAGTACAGTTCACCCTACTTATAGAAAGCCTTTTACATCTAACTCTGACCCCGCTTGCAATTCCTCTGTGCTTTATATTATCCCATTTAAAAGTGGAGTTAAAGAAGAACTAAAGCTTAATAAAGAAGTAGACTATAAATACTATACATTATGGTGAATATTTATCAAAGGTCGAATTTAGAATTGAAAAAATTCGAAATTCTAATTCAAAAAGACCAACCGAAATTAAGTTGAAGTTTTTTTTTTGGTCAAATAGGTCAGTTTTCGATCGAATAGGTCCATATTCGGCCAAATTCGAATCGAAGGAATAGCGCATTCAATCGAATTTGATTCAAACTTTTTCCCCAAAAAAACTTTGATTTTTCAAAGTCCACCAATTGACTCCAAATAGGTTCTAGAAGGTCCCCATAGGCTAAAACAGCAATTCAGCAGGTTTTAAATGGCGAATGGTCGAAGTCGAATTTTTAAAGAGACAGTACATGATAAATTTCGATATTTGAATTTTTGAATATGTTTAGGGGGTCTGTACCAAAGGCAATCACATTCCTTTGGCAGGGAAGCTCTGTGTCTCTGAAGATGTCCCAGTAGCTCCACATCTTCTTTTCTGCTGATTCACTGATTCACTGCTCTTTGCTGCGATCAGTTAGGGAGACTGACTCACAGCATACCAAATATATATAGAATATTAAAGGCCGTTTAGTAATTAATTTAGATTCACATTACATGGCAGCACAAAAACCCATGCAATTTGCTTGAGGATGTCATTATCAGCCCTGTAGCATCAACTTCTATGACACAGCAACCTCAGTTTTCCACTTGATGATTTCTGATGACCCCTAAGCTTAGCTTCGGAACAGCTGCCCAGAGAACACAAAGCATATGCAGAGTCACTGATATGTCTAAGATGGTGAGCACCTGTGCTTAGATTGTAAGCTTTACAGGGCAGGGATCTCATTACTCCTGTCTCTTTGGCACTTCCTGTAGCTCTTAATCTTCAATGCACCTGTACTTTGTATTTATTTATCTTTGTAATGACCCCCATTTGTTCTATTAACTTAGTTTTCTGCTGTACAATGCTACATACATAAGTAGTGCATATACATGTGCATACATACATACATACATATATACATACAGATTTGTAGACCTGAATCGTTACTTTTAACCTTTAGGCTGCTGTAGTAAGTTCAGTATATAAAATGCGGCATTTCTAAATCTAACGCAGATAAAAGCTTTCAAGGTTTTCCCCTGCTAGTCAAGAAGAATGCATTATGCTGGCAAGAGACCAATGAAAGTAAAAAGCTTTGTTAGAGACCCAAGTTTTTTGGGTGCTCTTGAACTTTCTGATGCCCCTTTATGCAAAATGGAGTTGCAAAATGCAGTAAGATTTTCCTTCATCGCCTCTTACAAAAAGAAGTTTTCGTTGTGAGAATGCAGATGAAATCAAATAAATGAAAAGATGAAAAAGCAGATGAAATCAAAATAAATCTAAAAGAAAATAGGAAGTATGAGCTCTCACATAATGTATATGAGAAAGCTCATACTGAGGTTTTTCATGTCTGAATATAACCTAAAGTCCTGCTAAGTTTTGTCTGGCATGAAAATAAACCTGTAACAGGGAGTGAAGTGGATTTAAGGTAGATGACTTTAAGTTATAGTATGTCCTCTCCATAGACTCCCTAGAGCAGGGGTAGGCAACCCGCGGCTCCGGATCCTCATGCGGCTCTTCATCCTACTTGCTGCGGCTCGGTCTTGCAGCTTTGCCTGTCACGTCGTCTATACAGCCCTCGCACCTGCTGGTGGCTTCTTGAGTGTGCAACCGCACACTCAGGAAGCCGCCAGCAGGTGTGAGGGCTGTATAGACGTCCCAAGAGTGACAGACAACACAGAGCAAGGTGATTCCTCATGGTCCTTACCGTGGTCACACACTCAAGACAAGAGAGGGAAGATCAGTATGGAGCTTCAGAAACAGAAGTCACATTAAACAGATGAGAACACTAGTATTTAATAGGGCTATTCAGTGTTTAATTTATTTCAAAGTAGGCCTACACATACACACTGCACTTCTGTTTGTTTTTTTCTGTTGTTGTAACAGTTAAAATTAAAAAAAGTTTAAAACTTTTAAAAGTTTATAAGCTGTGCTATGTTTTGCGGCTCCAGACTATTTTTCTTTAGTGGAAGAGGGGCAAAATGTCTCTTTTGATAGTAAAGGTTGCTGACCCCTGCGCTAGAGGGATAACTAACTCTTTTTATCTGAAGGCTCAAGTGATGACAATGGAAGAAGTTTTAAAATTACTTTGCTTCCTGTCAATGGTCTGTTACACACTTCTTCACAACTGTGAGTCTTTGAATAAAATGTGTTTTCTGTCAGTCAGAGAAAAATAATTAGCACAAATGGCAATGATATGAGCATTCTGGCATTCCTCAATATATATGTTAGACATCCGCTCACTTTATAGAATACATTTTTGTCTAACTAGCTATATTGAAAACATTTTTATATTTTGCACATCTTATCTATTTACCCAGTTTTTCTCAGTTCTGACTATTTCTCCAGTATGAACCAAATGCAGCACATTACAAAATATATAAACTCTCCCACACAGGAATTATGTCAGCACTAGTGATGAGTGAATCTCCCCTGTTTTGCTGAAAAATTTGCTAAACTACAGAAAAAATCAAGAAGCGGCAAAAAATTTGCAAAACTGTTTCGTCTCGTGACAATAGAGAGGTTTGACTTGTGACCAAAATTTTGTGCAACCTGGTATTTTTGTTGCACAATATATTTGTAGGAGCAAGGAAACTAAATTATAGTCTATGACCATTATTTTCGAGCCACTTTTTTTTTTGCTTTGTGGCTACCAAGGGGGGGGGGGGGGTTAAGTCCTCTAATGCGTTTTGGTTGTTCATACCAATAAAATGAATTTCCTTACTTGCAAGTCTTGTTGTTGAACATTTACTGAATGACTGATTTAAGCGAATTTGCCATGTTTTGCTTTGTGTCGAAACTGGCAAAATAGTGTCAAGATTCGTTGAATTTCATTGGAGCATGGAAATCACATGCATTTTTCACTCAGTATACTACTAAAACAGTACACACATGCCGTACACTGTTAGAGAACCTCCTATTCACTAACTGCTATATAACTGCTTTTTCAATATAAAAAAAGGCTCCCATGTTGCCAGTTTCTTGAAAACGTCTGTGATCGACTAGTCGATTAATGGTATCTACTACTATACTATCTTGCTTTGTAAGCAAAATGTACCATCTATAATTTATATATTACTAATAGCTTACTAACTCAGGCACAACTAACTCTAATAATAATATGACCAATCACCATTCTAACAGATAATATCTGGGTGCTTTGTATCCCACATTAAAATGAATGAACCATATATTTATGTGAATTAACCATATGTCATGGTTCTGTTAATAACCCAAATAATCATTATAATTTTTATTGTAATGAAGAAGAAAGATCAAAAAATCTAATTTGCTGGGCATCAAGGCTTCCAAGGCTGCCATGTTTGCAAGCACTCCTTAAGCCACACCTATTTTGTTGCCTCCACCATGTGACATGTAATGTTGCGGCACAATTGATGCAAGTCAAATTTGACACAACCATAGGAAGATGGTTTGTTTTCCTATATGTGCGTCAGTTTTGACTCGACTGTAGTGTTGGGCGAATTTATTCGGCAGGCGCGAATTTGCTGCAAATTTGCGTGATTCGCCGCCAGCGAATAAATTCGTGAAACGTTCGCGAAAATTCGCCCGTCAAAAATGGGCACCAGCGGCGCAAATTCGCCCATCACTACTCGACTGTAGAAAGATGGCACCAATGCATTAATTTCGAAATGACCATATAGAAACAATACCAATACCCTAAATATTGCAGCATTATGTAGGGACCCATAGGGGTTAAATTGCCCCTATGCCTTTAAATCCCTACACTTCCTCCTTTCTCCCTACTTACTAGGCAAATGCCTATGTATCTAGTTAGTTATTTACATAACCAGTGTTATTGGCCAAGAGGTGTACTGGCAATTATGTTCATGCATCCGCACACACACTATTTATATGCAGTTTGTTTAAATTTATTTTAAATACACCACTGTATCAACGTTTTGGAATGAAGGGAGGTTAAATCCCCTCAAAACGTTGATAGAGAACCCTGTGAACGAGGTTTGGCTAGAACAGGATAGTCCTGTTATAGACTCTCTAGGAGAGTAAGATAGAGAACTTAACTAGCAAGAGCAGCTGTGCACTCCATTGAGGATCTGTAGCAGGGAGTAGCTTCCCAAAGGCTCCTAGATTGCCTTTAATGAAGGGACCACAGTATTAGGCTTAAGGTGGCCATAGACTCAAAGATCCGCTCGTTTGGCGACATCGAGCGGATCTTTCTCCGATATGCCACTAAACAGCATGGCTATATCAGGGGGATCGAATTACGATGCGCCAAGGGGCTCCGACGGGTCTGTCGGTTAAAAATCCAACCTTCCCGATCAATATCGTGGCCAGATATCGATCGGGAAGACCCGTCGGAAGCCCCCATACACGGGCAGATAAGCTGTCAAAACGGTCCAAACGACCGATATCGGCAGCTTTATCTGCCCGTGTATGGCCACCTTTAGAGTCCTTCTCTCTGACCAATCCACTGGGTGGGATCCCGACCACTTTTAGGTATATCTGCCTGAGGGAATTGATGTACTCTTTGACTACAATGCCATATGGGTGTCACAATATTTATGCTGTGTCATCCACCTGTTCTGCCTAATGTGATGTAATCTGCTAATACCTCACCATATGTAAGTAAACCTGTGGTCATTATCTTAGACTAATAAACCATGCTTTTTGTTTTACTATAAGAACTTCCTGGCGTCCAATAATTCCTATTTTTATATACAGTAGCCTGGGTGTTGTGGTTGCACTACACCTTTTTGGGAATCTTCCACTTAGCGAAGGCCCTGATCCTGAAGTGTGAGTCGCAATGTAACCCATGCTCATATCACTAGCTGGACATTAACTACTTGTGGTCTGGATAGCCCAGATTAGCGTTACAATTGTATTGTGACTTTTATATTCTATATACACAATATGTTTGAGTAGTTTCCTAAACTTAGTAAGTGACAGCAGCACAAAGCATGTGTAGAGAATCAGCCAGAAAGAAAATTGGGTACATCTGTAAATGCAAATATCTTTACTGCTAAATGGCTATGGTTGCAATGGTCTGGTACAGAATCCCAAAACATTATGTACACCATTTCTACCACACCTGTTTTTTAAGTTTTAGTTCTACTTAAAAAATGTGAACTAAATCAGTTTGTGGTGAAACATATTTATTAACCCTCCAGTAGTGATGGGCAAATAAATTCGGCAGATGCAAATTTGCGCCAAATGAAAAAAATTGGGAGCGCGTCAGAATAGTCGCGCGCATAAAAATTACTTGGACGTCCATTGACTTTAATGCATTTGGACAAAATAGGCACACGTACAAAAATTGTCACAGGCGTCAAAATGGACGTGTGTCAAAATTATTTTCTCCTGATTTTCGTAGGAAACGGGACAAAATTCGTCCATCACTACCATCCAACAATGACAATTCCACTTCAGAGCAAAGTGAATCTCAAGCTGTAACCGAAAGAGAAATTGATTCTGTCATGTTTCCAGTGCTGGAAAACTCTAAAAGAAAATTATAAGAGGGGGGAACCTGATTTTAATTAATTTATTGTAGTTAATTAAATCATAGCAAAACAGCCTTTTAAACATATAATATTAAAGCCATATCTCATAGAATAATTGCCATTTTCACATTAGTCTGTAATCTACATGTTTAAACTCAACTGTGCCAGACACAAGCTATTTGTGGACCTCTGTTTACAGACTGGAACAATGTAGCACCGACCAGCAGGTGTTGAAATGCAAAGCCAAATGTTATAATAGAACAGATGTGTTCTTACAACTTTATATTGCTAAAGCTGAGTCAATGCAGTTTGGAAATGATAAAATGTGTAACCTACTTTACAATCATATTTACAATCATATTAAAGATTGTAAATAAATATTTATGTAATGACAAAAAACGAGTATTGCAAGCATACTCTGCCTTTTGCACCAAAGGAATAAAATGCTTTTATTTTCTGGTGCATGTATTACAAAAAAATGGAAAAGACAATAACTAGGAGAAATGCAATGAGTCATTTTACTCAGCAAATAGTTTACTTAATAATGAGGAAAGATACAAAGGATTAACTTGGGACTGGGTGCATTTATGTGAATATACTGTGGTGTTAAAGTGGCAATGTTTGGTGTATTGCAACACTATTTTATGCACCTTTATAAATACAGTATGACTTTGTTTTGTTGTATCTGTATACTGTATCTAGTTAAATGAGGATATCTTTACTAACATGTACTTCAGTATGGAAATATTCAAGTTTTTGTACTCACCAAGATGGGCCCTTACAGTAACTGGATATATAACCCTTCAAATCCCATCACGGGATGAGGGACTAGTCTGAGAGCCCTAAGCACATTTTTTTATCCACTTCTGCATTCCTGATTATGAAATGTAATTTGGCAATACACCTTTGATGTTGTTCCCCTCTGAAATGTTGCTCTTTCATTAAAATAGGTTATATTTTATGTAATTCATCCTGATTAAATTGACTGAAATATATTGGCAATCCTTTCCAACAGAAGTTTCATGTTTATACAGTAGAACCCCCATTGTACGTTTTTCAGGGGACCATGAAAAATATATGTCTGGGAAATTTGTTAAAGCAACTTTTTCTTAAAGTACTGAAAGGATATCAGCACAGGAGTCTGTTTTACTTGGAAATACAATCTTTATTAAATTTATAATAAGGGTTAAGCATTGCAGTATTCATTTTACAGTGCATTATGGGGAGGCATGTGCAAGGCCTCTCTGTCAGTCACATGCACAACCTAAACCAACAAGTAATTGGTGCATGACTGTGTGAATTGACTATTTACAGGCAGAAGCATGGCAAAATATACATCTGTTTAGTATGTTAAACCTCTTAATTTCACTAATAATAACATTCACAGAGGACAAACAGCGATTTTTAGGAATATCAGTACAAAATGTTTTTGTTAAATCCAGGAAAACATTACTTAAACTCAAAGAAACACCCATTGAAATGCATTATAAATTGGTGAGACCAAATATAAAAAAAATTTAAAATATGAGGCAATTTAAAATCAGGGCACCTAAAATCGTGTTTTCACTGTATTTAAATTTGTTTTCATTCTTCTGAATCTGAGATAAGTTAAATGCTGCTTTCCTGATTAGGATATGGCCATCTGTCAGATAGAAGCTGCAGCCAGACTTTTTTTTTTTAAACCAAATATACAGAAAGTTGTGCTCCTAGTACATATTTCTCTTCTTCTTGAGCTTCTTAATTCATTATAATGAGTTCATTCAGTGTCACTCAGAAATGAGAGGGTGCATTTCCACTTATCAAATTGCCTTACAGGTGGAGAAAACAAAAGTTGCAAGCTCATGTCTTTAATCAGTTTACATACAGTATGTCAGTAGTAAATTCCAGATTCATTTGTACTGAACAAACGATAAATATTATTAGATACAAAATCAAGTTTTTACCCAATCCGCACTAAACTTTATATACAATGTTATTATTCTTTCCTGATATTTTGAATAGAAAAGCTGTCACATTATCAGTTTGTATAGTGGATTTCATAGTAATGTCTGATTAGCACTGTTAACTGTTTACCATGTGAATATTTAAATAAACCTGGGAATTGACTTTTATTATAAATGTGGGGTGTTCTTATATAAAGGGGCACCAACCTGGCAAATGGCACATAATAAATACAATTAGATATGCTAGAAAGCATAGGATAGTAGGAATTTGATTAAACAAATGTTTGGATGGAAAATACCTACTTGTGGCTTTTGAATTTTGGTTTGGATATAAATTTGAAAAATACGTCAAAAATTCAGATCTTTGGTTACTGAACCTCATGATATCCTTCAGTATCCGAAGCATCTTTGCATTACTGACTTATTTTTGATCACACTTCCTGGCCATATCATAATGTTATTTATGAAGTTGCTTATTCTGGTATTTAGAAAAGCATAATTCAATCCATTTCTTGGTACATTACAGTTTACCTATAGAAAGGAGTGAACTATTTACCTGAAATCATCACTGCTCAGGTTAATGGACCGTTTTAAGACTTTTTTTAATTAAGAAAACCCTTATTTGAAGTGTGAGTCTGACAGTAAATAGGCAAAATGTGGTTGTTCTCTCCTCAAGGTTTCTGAGACCCCATTGCTTTTCAATGACAGGATGCTTTGAGCAAGGAGCTGTCAGGTTTGACATTACCTGGAGCATAGAAGGGACTTCAAGAACAGCGAGTAGCACACAGATCTGACTAGTAGCTGAATATATGAAACTTTATCTATAATTTAATAGCCAATTTAACAGCAAAAGGCTTTCTTAATCATCCATTTCCATCCTGGGACTGCTGTGCCCAGCCATCTGGAGAACAAGGAGGAGAGGTTATGTTGATGTGTATGTACAATGAAGTGCTATATGAATTAACAAAACACTTATATTTTGAAGGTATTTGTTTATGCATTATGCGATGCATGTCATACATAGAACTTTTTCTTTTCATATGCAAATTTAATCTGACACTTGCAGTCATGCATTAATCTGCATCATATTTATGTTAGACATTGAAAATACAGGCAAGTGGCACATGTCCATTTCAAAATAGGGTAAACAGAAGGTACAGTAGCGTCTGGTTATTCTGTGTATGTGTATGTTTAGAAAGGATTATTGAATATAGAAGATTTGGAGCATGGCTTTAATAGCTTTGGGCAAATGCAACAAAAGATGAACATGAGGGTCTTGTACACAGCCAATCTTGCACAATTCTGTCTCTACTCAGGATGAAGGATGGGAAAGAAGGAACCAAGCCTTAGATTTTTTTTGTGTATCTACATATTGTGAAAGGACCCTGGGGGCAGCTGGAATAAACTCAATCTTTTGTGAAAAGGAAAGCCATTGCTAACAGTAGCCTTCAAGCCTTCACCAATGCCCTTGTGTGGCCCCCAGAACTTTTGTGCAGTGGAAACCTAAATACCTAAAGGAGGAACCTAAATACTCCAGGGAATAGTCCAATAGACCAATTGCACGGGATACTGGCAAGAAAGAAACACTTTTGTAGAGGAGGATAGGCTAGAGGTTAGGGCAGGCAGCAAATATCAAAAATCTTAAAGGGCACCAGAATTAAACCAAAAATTACATCCTTGTGTTAAGATGTAAAAAAAAAACCCATAGTGTCATGGATGACTAAGTTGCCAAGTGATGGGATGCATATGTCAGGTGCACATGCACAGAGACAACTGGGGACAGGTGTGCCAAAAGTTATGGTGTATACTACAGTAGTCCTGTATTACTATTGTATATACAGTGTAATCTGTATCCATTTAGTCTAACAGGACAGGACGACTAGGGACAAAAGGAATGATTCACCTTTAAGTTAACTGTTATTCCCATATGTAATAAAATGCACTACTACTCCTGGACAAAACTTAGTGCCTTCGTGTGTTATAGAATGGACAATTTTAAGAAATGTTCAGTTGGTCTACATTATTTATTTCTTATTGTTTTTAAATCATCTGCCTTCTTGGTTGGTAGGGTAATTTGGATCCTAGCAACCAGATTGCCGAAATAGCAAACTGGAGAGCTGCTAAATAAAAAGCTAAATGACGTCTGCATTTTTTTCTAGCAACAGCCTACATTTTTTTATCTGGTGAAACAGAATGCATGACAACATTTTAGAATGGATTAGTCAAAAACTTTGCCACTGTCAAAACTGCAAATTTTGCAGTAAAACGATACAGGAGTGTAACAGAGTGAGATGATATTGAATCAGTGAGTCATACACAAAGGCGTGGGCTCCGTTGCCCAAGTGTCACAGGCCAGGCCAAAGAACAGCATGAGCAGATGGGTCCACCTTCGCCGAAGCTAGAGTGAGCCCCATCATCCCTGCCCCCCCACAGGGGGTTTAGGGTTGTTGGACTCCCCTCCACCTTGCAGCTAGGGGGGTGTCCCGTCTATCCTGGGTTCTACCGAAGCTTCCCCCAGGGTGCAAGCCTTGGCCTGGTGTCAAGCCCAGAGGACTATGACACCCATCCAGTGAAAAAAATGCACAAAAGACACACAAGCACAAAAAAGGTGCTGATGTCAGAGTAACAGAGAGAGATGCTACAGGCTAACCAGTTGGGTTTGATTGGCCTCAGGTAGTTAATCAGTAGTCCGTAAAATCCAGGCTGGTCAGTCTCTCAGAATCTCTGACTGGGAGTGACACACAGAGAGGGTCTGGGATTCTGACCTTAAGGTTGCTATGTTCTTGTACACACACAGACACTTACGGAAGGTCTGTAATTTGATTGCGTTTTTGTTTTTATTGAACTGATACTGCTGCCTAAAACTATTTTTGTTGTTTGGAAAAAAAAATGCCTTTTTTTTGTACCTGTTTGCTGCCAGCTGAAGTAAGAGGCAATTTTTCTTTGAGACTTTTGCTGTCCTGACTTTTACTCTAATGGCAGAGACACAAAAGGAGATTCGGGGAGATTTAGTCGACCCGGCGACAAATCATCTATGCTTCGGGCGACTAATCTCCCCAAACTGCCTTCCCGCCAGCTAGAATCTAAATTGTTTCCCAAAGTGAGGCAACTTCAGGCGACTTTGGAAAACAAAGCGCTCCGAGTGCTATCCTGCCGGCAATTTTGATTCTAGCTGACAGGAAGGTAGAAGAACAGGCGATTTGTTGCCCAGCGACTAATCTCCTTGAATCTCCATGTGTGTCTCTGTCCTTAAAATTATAATGCAATTAGGGATGCACCGAATCCAGGATTCGGTTCGGGATTCGGCCAGGATTCGGCCTTTTTCAGCAGGATTCGGATTCGGCCGAATCCTTCTGCCTGGCCGAACCGAATCCGAATCTTAATTTGCATATGCAAATTAGGGGCAGGAGGGAAATTGCATGACTTTTTGTCAGAAAACAAGGAAGTAAAAAATGTTTTCCCCTTCCCACCCCTAATTTGCATATGCAAATTAGGGTTCGGATTCGGTTCGGTATTCGGCCGAATCTTTCGTGAAGGATTCGGGGGTTCGGCCGAATCCAAAAAAGTGGATTTGGTGCATCCCTAAATGCAATGTCAAATTATATTACTCTATGGGGCACATTTACTTAGCTCGAGTGAAGGATTAGAATAAAAAATACTTCGAATTTCGAAGTATTGTTTTGGCTACTTCGACCATCGAATTGGCTACTTCGACTACGACTTCAACTTCGAATCAAACGATTCAAACTAAAAATCATTCGACTATTCCACCATTTAATCGATTTTTCCTTCGATCGCTCGAACAAAGGAAATGCGGTAAATCCTTCGACTTCAATATTCGAAGTCGAAGGATTTTACTTCGACCAATAGTAAATGTGCCCCTAAATGGTCAAGAACTTACACGTACAGTATACTGCAAAGCATGATTTGATCAGGCACAGTGTGCATCATTATCAAAAGAACTGACTCACTCCTGACTTGAAGATAACTCCAGTACTACTTTAGTATAAAATATAGGGTAAAGTAAATTTGTAATAAGGGGAAAACATTCTAGTTTCTATCTAAGAACTGTAAATATCTTTTGTGTAAAGCGAGAGAGGTTATCTGACACTGATAAATAACTCTGGAAACTCTAACAAAAGATAATCTACTATCGATAAGGTATCAGCCTGTAAATGTTTCACTTAAAAGTCAGAAATATTTGTAAATGTAGCTTGAGCTGAAGTCACTTCTGTTTATTCATTTGAATTGTCAACTCTCTGATAAATGGAAATAATACTTGATCTGTAGTCCAGCACCAGGCAGAAAGCCAATATATAAAATTGAACCATAGTTTGTCCTTGGTACAACTTTTTATAGGCTTGAATGATAATATTTCATAAAATTTGGGTTTTCACAAACCTGTTAATACTTCATAAAAAGAACAGCAATGCCAGGAATATATAATAATCAAACAAGTGTATTGTGTAAGCATATACAGCCAATGTGACATTTCGGTCCCTCTTGATTTGATTACAGCAAACAAAGGTATCATAATTTTAAAAAAGATAAATTTAGATCCCTTTAAATATTTGATTTAAAGAGGTGTAACTTTCAGTGTTCACTTAGAATGTTGCACCTACAGTAAGTATTATCAGTGATGTGCAGGTCAGTAAACAATGGACCCAACCCAACTCTAACCATAGCCCTCCCAATCCACTCTATTTTTTGATGGATGTTCGACCCGCCCATCTATTGCATCATGAATGGGGCAGGCAAGGCACACAAATATAATTAAAGGCTGCTAGAGGTGGAAGATAGCACAGTAAGGTCATGGAAGGTGGAGTGTGGAAGGAAGAGCAAGCTAGTGTGGAAGCTGGCCTGAACTCGCCTGACCCGTCAGTTGTAAGTATAAAATTGACTTCCAAATGCCTCCAGAAATAATGCTATTTTCACCCACATAGATAGGGGTGGATTTACAAAGCAGGCTCCCCTAGGCCTTCTGTCATTTGTCGCCCCGTACCCTCCCCTTTATTTGTGCATATTGTCAGAGAAATGGGGATTGGCGCATGGGAAGTTAAAAAAACTAATGTATCTCCTGCGCATCCCCAGTGTTTCTGAACCAATACGGGTGTGGTTGTGCAGCATGCCGCCCCCTAAAATCCTGCCACCCTAGGCCCGGGCCTTGGTGGCCTCTCCACAAATCTAGGCCTGCACATAGAGGAATAATTATACCACAAGTTTACCAGTTCTAATTTGCATCTACATTGGTAAATCATGTAATTTCTTTCTATGCACAATTTTGCAGGTACACACTATAACTGTTTAATTCTGAAAAATGCTGTAGTGTGTGCAAAAAACATGAGCTATAGATTGTTCAGTTTACTGAAAGACCATAGGGCTCATTTACATCAACAGACACAGTTGGCAACTTACACTATGGTGCATGAATTTGGGGAAAAATAGTTAATTGTTTGAATAAAATATTGTTCAGATTAAAATGCACTTTTCTCATTGTGTCAGGGTACATGAATGAACCCTCCTAATTCCTATTCAATCCCTGGCTAATTAAGAAGGGTCTAAACAGAACAGCTAAAGAGCTGCAGTTTGGGCATCACTAAACTAACCCTTATTTCTATTACTATACATTGAAAATGAAAGAGGCTTGTACTGTATATGCAAGCATTGTTCAGTCAAGTCCCATTTAAATAATCAAGTAGACTACATCTATTAGTAGAACATTTCAAACTTTTTTTTTTAATTTGATTTCTAGGTATAGGTTGACATTTCTATTTGTACATGTGCATAAATCAAAAGAGTTGATGCAAAATGTAAATATTATATTGACATCCGCACTGCTGGAGAGCTATGAATTATACAATGGATTAATGCTCGCCCTGGGTGTGTGACAGTATCTCTGCCTGTCCTCGTGTGTTTAAATGCACAACAGACCTCTTTTTTTCACAGTAAGCTGCTGTCAAGCAGTCCACGATTTTTTTCTGTTCTGTTCCTGAAGCTGTTTGAGGGACAATGAATAAGGATGACCCCCTGCAATATTAAGAGGCAAAATGTCAGCATTTGTTGAATGTCACACTCTATGACACATTCTCTTCATATGGCACACAGCTGTTTAATGTGATAAATGGTATAGACAGCCCTGAGTAATGCCAGATCCAAAGGCAAAAGTGTCAGTCTACTCCACGTCTAGCAAATAAATGCAATCCTGTTCCAGATTTTTTAACCAGCATGAGCCTGTTGGCTTACTAACAGGATGATGACTGATTAAAGTCGCTGCAACAAAAAAATTAACAAAAACATTTTTTTTACATTAATCATTATTTTAGAGTAAGGGTTGTGGTTTCATGAACAGTAATCATAACATGATCTTCTTTGGCATTATGTTACAAATATACTTACTAAAACACTATATTTCAGACATGCAAACTTTGACAGTATAAGGGCATCTCTGCAACATATTAAGTGGGAAAGGCTGCTTAATAAATATACGTCAGTACACTTCCCTTGTAAGCAGGGTACCTCATCGCAAATCACAGTTTTTATAGTTTGATAGTTTTGGAGTTAAGTTTAGTAAGAAAAAAATATGTATAAAAGTAGACATGGGGGAGACAAATCACATAAATATATACAAAATCATAGGACAACAAGCTTATAGTGGACCTGTCACACAGACACAAAAATCTGTATAATAAAAGTCCTTTTCAAATTAAGCATGAAATCCAATTTTTATTTTTTATTAAAGCATTCATAGCTGTTGTAATGTAAGCTCATTTAAAAATCTTAGCTGTCAATCAAATATTGTCTGCCCCTCCTCTAGCCATGGGCATAGAGGCGGGGCAAACAATTACTTTCAGTTTCCATTCAGTACTTCCTAAATGCAGGCCCGGATTTGTGGAAAGGCCACCTAGGCCCGGGCCTAGGGCAGCAGGATTTTAGGGGGCGTCATGCTGCCCAACCTCACCCACACTGGTTCAAAAACACTCGGGATGAGCAGAAGATTCAATAATTTTATAAATTTCCCATGCCCAATCCACATTGTTCAGGTCCCCGATTATGGAAATTTGCATGAATAAAGGGGGGGGGGCACGGGTGACGAACGGCGGTGGGCCTAGGGGCGCCGGCTATGTAAATCCGGCCCTGCATAAATGTCACTGCTCTCCACACATTCCCCCGTTCTCTTTACCATTTAATTGTGTAGCCAGGGCATGGGAATGGACATCTGGTCCCCCATTCTGGTGCACACACAAGATTCTAGGATAATGCAAGGTTTGTCTTAATAACAGTGTCCACAAAATGACTCCTGCCTGGTTGCTATAAGTATGAATTCCCAGATTGAAGGAAACAAGATACAAATAATTTATATAGTGTAATTAAAGTTCATTTTGCTGGACTAATGTGATAAAATAGGATTTTGAATAATTTTTTTAGGTGACGAGTCCCCTTTAAGTGCTATGTGGTAAGAGACATAGTGGGAAGGAGGTCCCTTCCCCATAGAGCTTACAGTCTAAGTGGATGGGAGGCTAACATACAGGTACAAATTGGAGATGAAAAAGTGCACAAGGTAAGGCATAGTCAGTAGGGACTATCATTGTGCGCTAGGCAGCGACCTGATAGAATGCTATGGGAAAAGAGCAAGGTTCTTTCCCTGGTAATTTGATAAGCATCTGTACTGATATTCATTGAATTACTGCTTTTCTGTATCTTGATCTGAATTATACTGATTCGTACTAAATGCTGTTAAATGAGAAAGAAAGTTCATCACCTACTTGATGCCCTGGGCCTATGGTACTTTTCAGTGAGTACCACGAAGCAATCTTCTTCTTCTGCTTTTTTGTTCTTCAATGGCCCCTGGCTGTCACATGTCCAGAAGAATGAAAGGGACAGCTTTTTGCTTAAAGGAGAACTAAACCCTACACATTAATATGGCTAAAAATTTCATATTTTATATGATGAACTTATTGTACCAGCCTAAAGTTTCAGCTTCTCAATAGCAGGACTCAGGGGGGCGATCCTGGCCCCTCCGCCACCTGAGGCAGCAGCAGTTGCTGCTGCCCCCCCTCCCCCGGAAATTCGCTCTTAAAGTACCAGGAGCAGCATTTTTGCTGCCCCTGGTACCTAGTGGGGTGCTGCCGCCTGAGGCGACAGCCTCAACTCGCCTCATTGGCGAAGCACCCCTGGGCCAGGACTTCAAACTTGTCACTGGGGTCACCAACTTGCTCAGTGGGCTCTGAGCAACTGTTGAAAAGCTAAATGTAGGGGTTGTTGCAAATTACCAAGCAGAGAATTAGGTTGGCCTGTAAAATAAGCTGATGCTACAACATTGATTTTACATTCTGATGCTAGTTGCACTGGTTCTTTGCTGCCATGTTGTAATTATCTTATTAATTGCTAATCAGCCTTATATTGTGACTTTTATATTCTATGTGTACTGTGTATTTTGTGTCGGCCCCTAAGCTCAGTAAGTGAAAGCAGCACAGAGAATGCACAGTATAGTGAATCAGTATAAAAGAAGATGGGCAGCTACTGGGGCATCTTCAGAGGTGCAGATCTTTACTGCTACAGGGCTGTGGTTGCCTTGGGCTGGTACAGAACCCCAAAACATAATAAGCAACATGTAGCCTACTTCTTTAGTTAAGCTTTAGTTCTCCTTTAAAGGGGTTGTTCACCTATTAATTAACTTTTAGTATGACGTAGAGAGGGATACTATATTCTGAGACAACTTGCAATTGGTTTTAATTTTTTATTATTTGTGGTTTAGCTATTTATTCAGCAGCTCTCCAGTTTGCAATTTCAGCGATTGGGGGAAAAAAAGAGAAAACAAAGAGACTGGACTATGAATAGGAGAGGCCTGAATAGAAAGATGAGCAATAAAAAGTAACAATAGATGTGTAGCCTTACAAAGCATTTGTTTTTTTAAGATGGGGTCAGTGACCCCCATTTGAAAGCTGAAAAGAGTCAGAAGAAGAAGGCAAATAATTCAAATACTATAAAAAATAAATATCGAAGACCGATTTAAAAGTTGCTTAGAATTAGCAATTCCATAACATACTTAAAGTTAACTTAAAGGTGACCCACCCCTTTAAAGTTCAGCTTTTCACATTACTGCACATGCTCACCCAATGCAAAGAAGGAGAAAAAAAAAGGAAGAAGAGCACACCATGGTGCTCACTGAAAATACTATAGCCTGGTGCAATTTTCTGCTAACAGAAACACTGGCTTGGGGAGTCAGGTAAGTGGTTATAATCACTAGGGGTACCTAAACTTCTGCATGTGATTTAACCCAGTGATTTAACCTTTCCTTCTCCTTTAAATGAGTCTGCCCCCTGAAATGTAAATATAGCTTTAGTATTAGAAGCATGTTAAGTTTACCATAGCCACAATACAAAACAAAAACAAAAATACAGCATCCACATACTTAACCCTTTAAGTGCCACAGAACGTAGAATCTACGTTCTGTGGAAAAGTAACTTGAAATGCCACAGAACGTAGATTCTACGTTCTGCAGCACTTCCGGGTTCTGGAGCGGAGGAGCGGCTGTTAGAGCCGCTCGCTCCGTTCCGCATCGATCCCCTGCCCCTAGGCAACGAGCAGAGCAGGGGATCGAGTGGCCCCTGGGGCGCGATCGCCCAGGGGCCCAAAAACAGCAGCAGGCACGTGTAACTTACGTGTCCTGCTGCTGCAGCCTACACCGCGCTGGATATCTCCGCCCCCACAGCACAGGCACACAGAGGACGTCGCAGATCTCTTCCTGAGGCCCTTCCAGATCGCCTGCAACAGTCTCCAGCGATTTTTTCAGGTTAGTGCAACAATTACACACACAAACACACCAACACACACTTATTACAGTAATACACACTTAGATTCACACTTACACACACTTACACATACATTTTTGGGGATTGGGGGGGTCACTTACACTCACTGCACTTACACACATGTGCACACGCACACACGCGCACATAACATGTAATTTACCATTTGTACACACGCACATACATGGCATTGTGGCTTTTTTTTTTTTTTTCTTATCGCATCGTTTCTTTTTTTGGCTGAAAAAAATGTTTTATTGCCATTACGAATAGCGTATTCGCTAACCGTACTGTGCAATATCTTTTTTATGTTATTTCGGTGATTATATTGCAATTTTGGGTATTTTGGTGCATTTTTAGCCATTTTATTGCATTTTTAGCCATTTTATTGCATTTTCAGCTCTGCGTATGTTGTGTTCACTTGTTTCTAGCCGTATAACCTGTTTGGCCCAGCTAAAATATTCAAACTGTGATTCTGACGGCCGATAACACGAGTCTGGAAAAAAAACATTGATTTTTGTGGTTTTATTGGATTTTTTTGCATTTCACTCTTTACTGCCTTATTTTGTTTTGCCTTGTAAATTTTATTTACTATATATCCATTTGGGGGTCTCTGTGTGCCACATAGTTTGGTATATCTATGCATATTGGGCATCAAAGTGTTCAGTAGACCCCTGGCGTTCATATTTAGGATGTTTTATGCTGATACGTTACGAAATGTGGGGCATATAATGGGGTAAAATTCAAGCTTTGTGACGATTTTCAGAAATTTGATAAAAACCGTTATGTTCAGCATTGCTTTGCAGTTTGGCAGTTTACAGTAGAAACATTTATTTACCCATATTGTATTCGTCAGAATGTGTACTTTCTGAAAATATATGGTTTTCTGGGGTCTCTGTACTGTTAGGGGGGTCTAATGTCGCATAATACACACACCAGGTGCTCAAATTGAAGCAGCCAGCGCGTCAGCCGTGAAAATGTATATACACTATTGTCATTTGGGGGTCTCTGTGCGCCACATAGTTTGGTATATCTATGCATATTGGGCATCAAAGTGTTCAGTAGACCCCTGGCGTTCATATTTAGGATGTTTTATGCTGATAAGTTACGAAATGTGTGGCATATAATGGGGTAGAATTCAAGCTTTGTGACGATTTTCAGAAATTTGATAAAAACCGTTATGTTCAGCATTGCTTTGCAGTTTGGCAGTTTGCAGTAGAAACACTTATTTACCCATATTGGATTCGTCAGAATGTGTACTTTCTGAAAATATATGGTTTTCTGGGGTCTCTGTACTGTTAGGGGGGTCTAATGTTGCATAATACACACACCAGGTGCTTATATTGCAGCAGCCAGCGCGTCAGCCGTGAAAATGTATATACACTATTGTCATTTGGGGGTCTCTGTACGCCACATAGTTTGCTATATCTATGCATACTGGGCATCAAAGTGTTCAGTAGACCCTTGGCGTTCATATTTAGGATGTTTTATGCTGATACGTTACGAAATGTGTGGCATATAATGGGGTAGAATTCAAGCTTTGTGACGATTTTCAGAAATTTGATAAAAACCGTTATGTTCAGCATTGCTTTGCAGTTTGGCAGTTTGCAGTAGAAACACTTATTTACCCATATTGGATTCGTCAGAATGTGTACTTTCTGAAAATATATGGTTTTCTGGGGTCTCTGTACTGTTAGGGGGGTCTAATGTTGCATAATACACACTCTAGGTGCTCATATTGCAGCAGCCAGAGCGTCAGCCGTGAAAATGTATATACACTATTGTCATTTGGGGGTCTCTGTGCGCCACATAGTTTGGTATATCTATGCATATTGGGCATCAAAGTGTTCAGTAGACCCCTGGTGTTCATATTTAGGATGTTTTATGCTGATAAGTTACGAAATGTGGGGCATATAATGGGGTAAAATTCAAGCTTTGTGACGATTTTCAGAAATTTGATAAAAACCGTTACGTTCAGCATTGCTTTGCAGTTTGGCAGTTTGCAGTAGAAACACTTATTTACCCATATTGGATTCGTCAGAATGTGTACTTTCTGAAAATATATGGTTTTCTGGGGTCTCTGTACTGTTAGGGGGGTCTAATGTCGCATAATACACACTCCAGGTGCTCATATTGCAGCAGCCAGAGCGTCAGCCGTGAAAATGTATATACACTATTGTCATTTGGGGGTCTCTGTGCGCCACATAGTTTGGTATATCTATGCATATTGGGCATCAAAGTGTTCAGTAGACCCCTGGCGTTCATATTTAGGATGTTTTATGCTGATAAGTTACGAAATGTGGGGCATATAATGGGGTAAAATTCAAGCTTTGTGACGATTTTCAGAAATTTGATAAAAACCGTTATGTTCAGCATTGCTTTGCAGTTTGGCAGTTTGCAGTAGAAACACTTATTTACCCATATTGGATTCGTCAGAATGTGTACTTTCTGAAAATATATGGTTTTCTGGGGTCTCTGTACTGTTAGGGGGGTCTAATGTTGCATAATACACACACCAGGTGCTTATATTGCAGCAGCCAGCGCGTCAGCCGTGAAAATGTATATACACTATTGTCATTTGGGGGTCTCTGTACGCCACATAGTTTGGTATATCTATGCATACTGGGCATCAAAGTGTTCAGTAGACACCTGGCGTTCATATTTAGGAAGTTTTATGCTGATACGTTACGAAATGTGTGGCATGTAATGGGGTAGAATTCAAGCTTTGTGACGATTTTCAGAAATTTCATAAAAACCGTTATGTTCAGCATTGCTTTGCAGTTTGGCAGTTTGCAGTAGAAACACTTATTTACCCATATTGGATTCGTCAGAATGTGTACTTTCTGAAAATATATGGTTTTCTGGGGTCTCTGTACTGTTAGGGGGGTCTAATGTCGCATAATACACACTCCAGGTGCTCATATTGCAGCAGCCAGAGCGTCAGCCGTGAAAATGTATATACACTATTGTCATTTGGGGGTCTCTGTGCGCCACATAGTTTGGTATATCTATGCATATTGGGCATCAAAGTGTTCAGTAGACCCCTGGCGTTCATATTTAGGATGTTTTATGCTGATACGTTACGAAATGTGTGGCATATAATGGGGTAAAATTCAAGCTTTGTGACGATTTTCCGAAATTTGATAAAAACCGTTATGTTCAGCATTGCTTTGCAGTTTGGCAGTTTGCAGTAGAAACACTTATTTACCCATATTGGATTCGTCAGAATGTGTACTTTCTGAAAATATATGGTTTTCTGGGGTCTCTGTACTGTTAGGTGGGCTAATGTCGCATAATACACACACCGGGTGGTTATATTGCAGCAGCCAGCGCGTCAGCCGTGAAAATGTCTATACATATTGTCATTTGGGGGTCTCTGTGCGCCACATAGTTTGGTATATCTATGCACATTGGGTATCAAACTGTTTAGTAGACCCATATGTTTATATTTAGGATGCTTTATGCTGGTAATGATACATGGACAATACGATGCTGGAAAGTTGAAGCTTTGAGGCAATTTCCACATATTTCACCAAAACCGACAACTTTGGGAAAGCCTTGCGACTCAGTAGTTTGGAGCAATAAGGCATGGGTACCCATTTTAGATTCTGTAGAATGTGTACTTTCCAAAAATGTATGGGTTTGGGGGGTAAACATATATTTCTGTGTTTTTACCCCACAAAAATG
The DNA here is from genome assembly GCF_017654675.1 of Xenopus laevis. Lineage (NCBI taxonomy): Eukaryota > Metazoa > Chordata > Amphibia > Anura > Pipidae > Xenopus > Xenopus laevis. The sequence goes on from NC_054384.1 coordinate 56,126,562, forward strand.
CAGTCAATGTGTTGATTTTTCATTAGCTGAAGTTACCCACGGGACTGTTTGTATGCGCTAACTTCATTTTGGGGCCTCTAAATGCCAGATACTTTGGTAAACCTATGAACAATGGCCACCAAACTGTTCGGAGGAACCCTGGCAATCATATTTAGGGTGCTTTTTCTTGGTGCATAACGATACATGGGTGATATGGTGCTGAGAAGTTGAAGCTTTGAGGAAATGTTCAGATATTTCACCAAAACCGACAATTGTGGGAAAGCCTTGCGACTCAGTAGTTTGGAGCAGAAAGGCATGGGTACCCATTTTAGATTCGGTAAAATGTGTACTTTCCAAAAATATATGGGTTTTGGGGGGTAAACATATATTTCTGTTTTTTACCCCACAAAAATGCAGTCAATTTGTTGATCTTTCATTAGCTGAAGTTACCCACGGGACTGTTTGTATGCGCTAACTTCATTTTGGGGCCTCTAAATGCCAGATACTTTGGTAAACTTATGAACAATGGCCACCAAAATGTTCAGAGGAACCCTGGCAATCATATTTAGGGTGCTTTTTCTTAGTACGTAATGACACATGGGTGATATGGTGCTGGGAAGTTGAAGCTTTGAGGCAATTTTCAGATATCTCACCAAAACCGACAATTGTGGGAAAGCCTTGCGACTCAGTAGTTTGGAGCAGAAAGGCATGGGTACCCATTTTAGATTCTGTAGAATGTGTACTTTCCAAAAATATATGGGTTTTGGGGGGTAAACATATATTTCTGTTTTTTACCCCACAAAAATGCAGTCAATTTGTTGATCTTTCATTAGCTGAAGTTACCCACGGGACTGTTTGTATGCGCTAACTTCATTTTGGGGCCTCTAAATGCCAGATACTTTGGTAAACTTATGAACAATGGCCACCAAAATGTTCAGAGGAACCCTGGCAATCATATTTAGGGTGCTTTTTCTTAGTACGTAATGACACATGGGTGATATGGTGCTGGGAAGTTGAAGCTTTGAGGCAATTTTCAGATATCTCACCAAAACCGACAATTGTGGGAAAGCCTTGCGACTCAGTAGTTTGGAGCAGAAAGGCATGGGTACCCATTTTAGATTCTGTAGAATGTGTACTTTCCAAAAATATATGGGTTTTGGGGGGTAAACATATATTTCTGTGTTTTACCCCACAAAAATGCAGTCAATGTGTTGATTTTTCATTAGCTGAAGTTACCCACGGGACTGTTTGTATGCGCTAACTTCATTTTGGGGCCTCTAAATGCCAGATACTTTGGTAAACTTATGAACAATGGCCACCAAAATGTTCAGAGGAACCCTGGCAATCATATTTAGGGTGCTTTTTCTTAGTACGTAATGACACATGGGTGATATGGTGCTGGGAAGTTGAAGCTTTGAAGCAATTTTCAGATATTTCACCAAAACCGACAACTTTGGGAAAGCCTTGCGACTCAGTAGTTTGGAGCAATAAGGCATGGGTACCCATTTTAGATTCTGTAGAATGTGTACTTTCCAAAAATGTATGGGTTTGGGGGGTAAACATATATTTCTGTGTTTTTACCCCACAAAAATGCAGTCAATGTGTTGATTTTTCATTAGCTGAAGTTACCCACGGGACTGTTTGTATGCGCTAACTTCATTTTGGGGCCTCTAAATGCCAGATACTTTGGTAAACCTATGAACAATGGCCACCAAACTGTTCGGAGGAACCCTGGCAATCATATTTAGGGTGCTTTTTCTTGGTGCATAACGATACATGGGTGATATGGTGCTGAGAAGTTGAAGCTTTGAGGCAATTTTCAGATATTTCACCAAAACCGACAATTGTGGGAAAGCCTTGCGACTCAGTAGTTTGGAGCAGAAAGGCATGGGTACCCATTTTAGATTCTGTAGAATGTGTACTTTCCAAAAATATATGGGTTTTGGGGGGTAAACATATATTTCTGTGTTTTTACCCCACAAAAATGCAGTCAATGTGTTGATTTTTCATTAGCTGAAGTTACCCACGGGACTGTTTGTATGCGCTAACATCATTTTGGGGCCTCTAAATGCCAGATACTTTGGTAAACTTATGAACAATGGCCACCAAAATGTTCAGAGGAACCCTGGCAATCATATTTAGGGTGCTTTTTCTTAGTACGTAATGACACATGGGTGATATGGTGCTGGGAAGTTGAAGCTTTGAGGCAATTTTCAGATATTTCACCAAAACCGACAACTTTGGGAAAGCCTTGCGACTCAGTAGTTTGGAGCAGAAAGGCATGGGTACCCATTTTAGATTCAGTAGAATGTGTACTTTCCAAAAATATATGGGTTTGAGGGGTAAACATATATTTCTGTGTTTTTACCCCACAAAAATGCAGTCAATGTGTTGATTTTTCATTAGCTGAAGTTACCCACGGGACTGCTTGTATGCGCTAACTTCATTTTGGGGCCTCTAAATGCCAGATACTTTGGTAAACTTATGAACAATGACCACCAAAATGTTCAGAGGAACCCTGGCAATCATATTTAGGGTGCTTTTTCTTAGTACGTAATGATACATGGGCGATATGGTGCTGGGAAGTTGAAGCTTTGAGGAAATTTTCAGATATTTCACCAAAACCGACAATTGTGGGAAAGCCTTGCGACTCAGTAGTTTGGAGCAGAAAGGCATGGGTACCCATTTTAGATTCAGTAGAATGTGTACTTTCCAAAAATATATGGGTTTGGGGGGTAAACATATATTTCTGTGTTTTTACCCCACAAAAATGCAGTCAATGTGTTGATTTCTCAGTAGCTGAAGTAAAGTCCTGAACAATTTGGATGTGCTAACTTCATATTGGTGTCTCTAAATGCCAGATACTTTGGTAAACCTATGCATAATGGGTATCAAATTGTTCAGTGGACCCCTGGCAATCATATTTCAGGTGCTTTTTCTTGGTACCTAATATAGTTTGGGATATGCGGAGCAGCAAAATAAAACCTTTGAAATGATTTTTCAGAATTTTGAATTTTTTGTTGAAAAACCGCTATGTTCAGACAAGCTTTTATGTTTGGTAGTTGGGAGTAGAGAGACATAGTTACCCATTTTGTAATCGGCAGAATGTGTACTTTTCAAAAATGTATGGTTTTCTGGGGTAAACCTACGGTTTCAGGATTTTTTGCCTTGGAATCTAAAGCATGCCGTTTTCTGCCTTAGTGCTTTCAAAATTCGGTAATATACTGCCGGGAGTTTTTGCTGTACAGAAATCCTAAATCTCCCTAAAACTATACATATCTGGTATTGGCACGTTCGAGAGACATAAGGCTTTCCAAATCAGTTGGATTTTCATCCGTAAAATGAAATATTTTTCTGGTATAAATTGATATACGATGAAAAATGGTAATTTTTCATTTTTTTTGGTATTTAGCACTATAAATTTTTTTGCACAGGTGGAAATACATGAAAACTCAGGCAGATTTAGAAAGCTCAGTTTCTACCGAAAAAAACAATGTATAGTTTTCCTAGGTAAACTATAGGTTTCCCCTCAGAAAATGCCCCTAAAGTGAGAGAGCACAAAATGTTTCAAAAACGGCTGGCATTTCGCGTAACCAAAATGTGAAATTCTGCTGGCACTTAAAGGGTTAATATCATCAATTCTGAATCTCTTACCACTTGAAACAGTTGTTTTTTTATGTTGGATTCTACTGTACGGCAGTGAGTAAAGTGTATAGATTTAGCAACCATCTAAAGTGATCAGGCCAGAAGTCTCAGAACCGCTTGCAGCTGTATTTATAGAAATCAAGTGGTTGAAGAGGGATGTGGTAAAAGACGTGTGGTAATTCTTAATTTACTATCCCAGAGCAGCACTTCTTTTTATTGACAGACTAATTGTTCCTTTCTATTTGAAGAGATATAGATTTGTATTAGGACGCCTTTGCTTCTTCCTGCTCTCGAAGCATTAATCCTGGGCATGCTTTAGTCAGAATATGGTCACATTTTTTTATTCCTCAAGGTTAAATGCATATAGTTGTAACATTTTGGGGGTCTTGACTGTTGTCTATGGGATATTTAAAAGAGATAGACTTTTAAACTAATTCAACCCCTGTCTGAAAAAGAGGCTGTCTGAAACTTTTTTTTAATATACATAATATATTACATAGTCATACTGTAGTATATATTTTCCCCAACAGAAACTATTTTAACCATTTTTTCACGGTTTGAACAAGGATATTTTGAATTATTTGAATACATTAGAAATTATAATTATGGAGCCATATTTATCAAAATTCAGATTTATGTAATTCTAAAGTTTTTTTTCTACTTCAAATGAACTGATTATTTAAAAAAAAAAACACAAATGTTACCTTATGAATTAAAAAAACCTGGATATAAAAAAAAAAAATCATGGAAAAAAACATGAATATATTGAATTAGTGTTTTACGCATTATTTCTAGTGAATTTACAGGCTTAAAAACTATTTAAAACACTCATATTAAAGAAAGAGTTGATATTTTGCCTAGGACATCTCCCATTGACTTCTACCTGACCTTTCAAGCTTTAGATGCCAAAGTTTTACATTCAAGTTTGTCATGTTTTTTTTCTACTTAAAGGCAAACTAACCCCCCACCATAAGCCTCCCCCTAAGCTTCCAGGTATTGCCCCCTCCCTTCCCTCCCCGTGATGTGCTTTAGTGTAAAGAAAAAAAACCTCTTTAAAATATTCTCACCCTTATGCAGAGAAGTGCAACAGAGCTCCCGGTCGCCATCTCCTGGCTCTTCATTTAGTCTTCGGGTCTCTTCACCAACACAAAGCCTCCTGGAGCATACGCAGTTGGGCCAAGTGAGGAATCGGCTTTAAAGGAGAAACAAACCCTTAATAAAAAAAAAACCTACCCTACACAGACCCCCTTGGTCCAACCCCCCAGCGTAGCTGCACCCCTCCGTGCAGATTCTGTCACGGGCGCCATCTTCTTCTCTTCGGTAATCTTCGGAATAAGACTGGTGAAGCGGCGCATGTGCAGTTGGAGCAATTTTATGTTTCGCGACAACTGCGCATGCGCCGATACTCTAGGCTAGGCTAGGCTGGGGGGAAGGGGTCTATGCAGGGTAGGGTTTTTTTTACTAAGGGTTTGTTTCTCCTTTAACTGCACATGCACAAATCAGCGTTGAGACCCAAAGACGATACGAAGAGCCAGAATATGGTGATCGGGAGCTCTGTTTTGCTTCTCTGCATTTAAGGGTGAGAATTTTTAAAGGGTTTTTACACTAAAGCACATTGCGGGGAGAGAGAGGAGAGGGGAAAATGAATTGAAGCTTAGGGGGGGGTTTCGGTGGAGGGATTAGTTCTCATTTAATAAATATTGCAAACATACTTTTTTTTAAACTGTTATTAACATTCATGATTTTTATCACAAAAAAATGTGAATCAAGGAAATTAAATACTGTACAAACATCAGTTTAAAGGCGAAGGAAAGGTGAAATCACTGGGGGGTAGCAAATGTTAGACACCCCCAAAGTGATTATAATGACTTACCTGATACCCAGGGCCAGTATTCCTGTTAGCAGAAAACTAAACCGGCACAGGCTACTTCTCAGCAAGCACTGCAGAGTGATCCTATTCCCCTTCTTCTTCTTCATACCCAGTGATTTCACCCTTCCTGCTCCTTTAAAATGGTCGGTATCTTCTTAGCTACAGTGACCATAAACAAATAAACATAGTGAATACTAAATTAGGTTGAAAAAGACACATGTCCATCAAGTTCAGCCTTTTAACTCTAGAAATAAATAAATCCTTCTTCTTTTCCATTTCTGGATCTATCCTAACAGTGCCTCAGCATACACGTATCAAGGAACTAAGGAATATCATTAGCCAAAGGCAGGCAGGGATATTATGTTTTGGCTAACAGAAAAGAAGCTGTCTATTATGCTAATGGATCGCGATGAGCGAAATTTCGAAAAAGCTAAATTTTGGGAAACAGGTTAGTCAATGGGCAACAAATTTTTAATTGCACAACTTTTTTTCCCCAATCCAAATACATAAAGTCAATGGGCATTTTTTCTTATGACGATTTTTTTGTCTCTGCAAAATTTTTATCTTGGTAACATTTTGTCACAGCAATTTTTTTCACTGCAAAATTTTGCCTCAGTTTTAGGAACCAATTTGTGGAAATTTGCCATAAATCCATGCCTGCCGAAGAAATTTGCTCATAACTGCAGGTGGATTATCTGTGCACCAGTAACCTTTCTGCTCTGTAAGGACCAAACATGAAGTTTCAGTTTTCCTATTTGTCGTTTTTAGCTCAAGGATTAACAAAAATCATTGATTTTTTTCATGATTAAAACAATAGACTAACATTATATTTGCCACAAGCCCTATGCATTCAATGATATTGACACCTAAAGCAGACACCTTTGTGGGTTAGTATACTAGAAAACTAAGCTGGTAGAGTCTGATTTAGTATTAGAATGTAAATATAAGAGAACAACAGTCGTGCAGACACCACTTGAAAGTGTATACTGTGATCTCCAGTATAATCTGCTAGTTTTATAGAAATTAGTGTCTGAGAGAAGACAGGCTTAAAATGGACATGCATCTAAAAATCTATGAAGTTGACCTGAAAGAAAAATAAAATATATTTAGTTATATTGGTCATATTGGTTATATTCTGAGCCAAATCATTCTGATTCAATAGGTATGTCTACAAACTGCGTTATAACCAAAATCATGATTCACAAGGTCATTACAGGGCTTTCAAGCATAGCAGGCCCCTTGAGAAAAAAAACTTTTAAGTACAAAAAGTAGGGAAAATTAACAAGCAAATCTACCCCTTGTGCAACTTGCAATATTGTTTTATGCACATCTGCAAATTTATATGAAGCAGCACTTTGCAATAATGCAATAGTTTGCTATGCTGCTGGGAAATTTGCAATAACTTCGGTATAAACAAATAGTTTGTTGCACTAACAAAAGTGCGTTAGCTTTCAAAACTTTTTACATGGCAAAGGGGTTAAATTAACCCTCCCCTGCTTCTTTAGCTTTTTCTGTCAGAGTTTCTTTCTCTGCTCTTTTCTCGCCTGCATCCTTTGTGCTTTAGAACCCCACTGAGACTGCTGTAAGACCTTTCATCAGTGCTGATTTTCTCTGAGAAGCCTAGCTCCCTTTAGTCAGTCTGGTATTGTCCCTTCTGCCCTTAGCTATGTAGTGACAGGAATCAGACAAGAATGGAGCACAGACTTCCACAACCCACTGGGCTCATGAAAACAGACCAATATAAGTAGCAGGTGCCTGGTCCAGCAAAGAGCATGCCCAAGGTGCAGTTGCCAGAAATGGCAAATCATACAAGGGGTGCTGCAGGGCAAGACTGAGGTGCTCTGGCTTGTGCTGTGCATGTCGAAACTCAGTAGACAGAATTGAAAATACCTTTCTTGGATCACCTTGTCTCAGCTTCATTTATGAATACTCAGGGCCATTAGTTTAATCCCAGGGCTGGAGATCTTTCAGCACTGACAAGAGGGATATATTTCCAAGCACAGATTGAGAGACTGAGAGGCAAGGAAATATAGTGTGCATGTGGGATTCTTAGCAGTCTGTTAAAACAATATGTCTTCATACTAGTCAATTGTTTGACATTGTACAGGCATCAAGCATTTTATATGCTCCATCTGCTGCAAGTTTGACCGGGCCAGAAAGGAAAAAAATGCATCTGGGTGGATCCAGGCCTTGAGCTGTTGTTAAACTACAACTTCCAGTATACTCTTCCTCACAATGCAGTTATACTGCAAGACATGCAAATGGGCATCTCTGATTAATATACTGAAAATAACAATTCTTACAATTTCTACAAAATGTGATATGTTTTATCAATGTCATTGTTTTGCAATTTAGATTTTATTAATGACAGTTTAACAAAATTGTATAGCATGTAGATGAACAGTATGTTTTACACATTGTTATTGTTTTAACCTCCATGACCTCATTCCCATACAGGATTCCCTGGGTAAATACACTTGCTGCAATATCCTAAAGCCAACCATGCCCCGGTTGCACAATCAAGAAATTATCAAGTGATAACACTTGAAAAAGGGCTTTGCCCGAAGCATGTTGTGTCAATAAATGTTTTGCAGTTAATCTGCTAGTGCCTGGCTCTACTTTCTACTTTAAACGGTAAAGAGAACACGGAATGTGTGGAGAGCAGTGACATCTAGGAAGTGCTGAATTGAAAGTGAAAGTGATTGTCTGCCCAGTCATCTATGCCTCAGGCATAGAGGAGGGGCAGACAATATTTGATTGACAGCTGAGATTTTGAAATTAGCTTACAACAGCTATGAATGCTTTAATAAAAAAATAGAAATTGGATTGCATGTTTAATTTGAAAAGGACTTTTATTATCTGTGTCTGATTTTTGTGATTTTTGTGTCTGGGTGACAGGTCCACTTGAAAGCTTACATGTTTTTTGTGCTGTACAAAACAGATATAGAGGTGAGATAAGATTGTGGTTGTTGTTTATTCCCATTAAATGCAGTTGCTACTCATTTCCATTAAATGCCTGATACGCAAACAATGAGAAAATAGCACAAGAATTTGTAAATATGCTCTTTTGATTCAAGGTTTAATATCGCCTATAATAAATGTAATAATTGTATTTTTCTTCTTTTTTTTTTTGAAATGCCGATTAAAGGATAGAAGAGGCTCACAGAATAAAATTCCTAAATTGCTGTATGGTTTGGAAATGAAGGCTTTGTGTAATAAAAGACACTATATTTGCCGAGGAGCAGTAACTCATTGCAACCAATCAGCAGGCAGCATTTACTGGCATCTTATTGGTTCCTATGGGTTTCTGCTCCTGGGCAAACTTAACGCCTTTAATTACATATTTGTTTTTCATTAAGTTGTTTTTCATCAGTAGTAGCTTTACATGTCAATTTTTAGCCTGCAAAATGGAGAACAGGCCAATATTAAAATATCACGGACAAAAGTAACAACATAAGGCAAAATAGTGTAGAACTGAGAGACAAAACTAGAATTCCTTAGAACTCTCTCTCTCCCTCTCTTTCTCTCTCTCTCTCTCTCTCTCTCTCTCTCTCTCTCTCTCTCTCTCTCTATAAATAGGCTTGGGATGTGTACACTTGAGGTAGTCAGTTCCACTAAGATTTTAATGCTACTGATCTGTCCCGGTTGCTTAGAAGCCTAAACATTTGATGAGGACCTTGTATAAATTAATGTGAACACAGTGATCCAGCATCTGGTACTGAAGTTTCTCATTTATATGACCTTACTATGAAAGTTATGAAATTCTCAGTCTTCTGACAAATGAGTGACAATGTAGGTATTTTCTCTGACTTGGGGGGACCTGATGTACAACCTTGTGTCTGAATTGTAAGTTGAGCACAGGGGCTGCTTGCAATTTCTCCTAAGAATGTTTGATATGCCTGACATAAATCTCACTGTAATCTTTACAGGATAAAAAGTGCTCTGCAGAAACAATTATCACAAATTACTAATACTGATACACAAGATACCTTCACAGACACTGACCCAGTAGTGCTGATGCTGCTGTTTTATTTTTGTCCTTGAAAATGTATATCAAGATACAGCACCTTCAGCAAAGCAGCATAAAGAAACGGAAAACATGTCCTATCCCCAAGTAGGGATGTAGCGAACCGCCGATAATGTGTTCGCGAACGCCGTTCCCGAACACCGGCAAAAAATGCGAACAGTTCGCGAACAGTTCGCGAACTTCGAACATCCGAAAATCGTTCGATTCGAACGATCGAAGGATTTTAATCGTTCGATCGAACGGTTTTCGTTCGAATCGAACGATCGAAGCCATTCGATCGAAAGATTTCATTCAATCCAATGGCTTCGATCGTTCGATTCGAACGAAAATCCTTCGATTTTAGCGATCGAATGGTCGAACGATTTTGACGCGAACGCCTATTGGCGAACGTCGCGCGACGTTCGCGAACTTGCGGCGGACGCGAACAGCCGATGTTCGCGCGAACAAGTTCGCCGGCGAACAGTCCGCGACATCCCTATCCCCAAGTCTATTGAAACAGGTGGTCCCCAAAGACCACAAGATAATAGCAGTAACTATAGGTTTTACTTGCAGGAAGCTATACTATCACTAAATGTTTTCTTATGAAATTGACTTTTTTGCTCTTGTTTTAGCTAAATTATATAAATTATTTCTGCCAAGCCTAGCAGTGCTTCAGTTTTGTCTCACTTTGTTTACATCTGGTTTATCTTCATTTCTGCCACATGCTACTTCAAACAATCCCTTTGGATAAAAGTGTTTTACCTGGCAGTCTAGGAAAAAATTAGCTTTTTCTTTTAGGGAATTTAGAGGGATACTTCTCTTTAGTAAAATAAGGTAAGCACAAACAGTGTATCTTCCTAATATATGTGCTGTTTTTACTTTTCACAGGAGAATATAATCAGATTTATGCTGTGTAAATACCCTGCCCTGTTCCCTTCCCCTTCTAATTTTCAAACAGATCTCATAGTCCAAAATTAAATTGTGGGGTAATAATTATACAGCTACATGCAGGCCCGCATGCTATCCTGATATTTATTTTTACTTTTTGTTGGAGGCACTGACCACCTTTTTTCCTCCTAATTTTATTGGAGGGCCCTAACCACCAATGCTTTCTTTTACCTTGTGTGGGTGGGGGAGCTTTATTGCCAATGTCACACATATACAGGTATGGACCTGTTATACAGAATGCTCGCGATCTGGTGTTTTCTGGATAATGGATCTTTCCAAAATTTGGATCTTCATACTTTGTCTACTAGAAAAGCATGTAAACATTAATTAAACCTAATAATCTGATTTTGTGCCCAATAAAGACTAATTATATCTTAGTTTGGCTCAAGTACAAGGTTCTGTTTTATTATTACAGAGAAAATGAAATCAATTTTAAACATTTGGATTGTTTGATTATAATGGAGTCTATGGGGGATGGCCTTTTGTTAATTTTCCAGGGCTGCTTTTTTCTCCCAGTCCGGCCCTGGCAACATGTAAAAAGTGGACTGTGTAAGTCCCAACCTTTTTAAATTGGGTTTGCTCAGAAGACCCACACATTATTCTGAACACAAATAAGGCAGATCAGTCAAAAGTGAAACAATTTACACAGTATTTGTATGACTTATTGACAAATAATTTTAAACTATATCTGCCAAGCACCCCAATCTTTTGACTGCCTTGGTGTCTATTATAGTTAACAGCATCTGACAGCTTTCTAAGGAACATAACAACAGTAAAATAAGAAATGGTAAAGTAATAGATAATAAGGCAATGTATTTGAATCCACAATTTGAAACAGAAAAGGGAAATAATGGCAATAATCCAAACCTGTGCCTGTATGAAGGTATATGTAACATTATTTACTTGGATTTACAGCAATGTATGATTTTACAAAGTAGAAAAGTACACACAGGGAAGGCAAGAGTTAGAATACCATTAAATAAAGAAATAAGTGTAACTATACAGGAAATAAGTGGCTGATGAAGAGAAACAGTAGGACGGCTATCCTTACTCAATAGAGCTTATATTCTAAGTGGGTAGATAATATTCAGCACAAATTGGAGGGCAATAGGGTACACAGATTTGGGCAATGTCCGTTATCCTGAAACCTGTTATCCAGAAAGTTCCGAATTACTGAAAGGCCATTTCCCATAGACTCCATTGTAATCAAATAATCCATATTTTTAAAAATGATTTCCTTTTTCTCTGTAATAATAAAACAGTACCTTGTACTTGATCCAAACAGATCTCATAGTCCAAAATTAAATTGTGGGGTAATAATTATACAGCTACATGCAGGCCCGCATGCTATCCTGATATTTATTTTTACTTTTTGTTGGAGGCACTGACCACCTTTTTTCCTCCTAATTTTATTGGAGGGCCCTAACCACCAATGCTTTCTTTTACCTTGTGTGGGTGGGGGAGCTCTATTGCCAATGTCACACATATACAGGTATGGACCTGTTATACAGAATGCTCGCGATCTGGTGTTTTCTGGATAATGGATCTTTCCAAAATTTGGATCTTCATACTTTGTCTACTAGAAAAGCATGTAAACATTAATTAAACCTAATAATCTGATTTTGTGCCCAATAAAGACTAATTATATCTTAGTTTGGCTCAAGTACAAGGTTCTGTTTTATTATTACAGAGAAAATGAAATCAATTTTAAACATTTGGATTGTTTGATTATAATGGAGTCTATGGGGGATGGCCTTTTGTTAATTTTCCAGGGCTGCTTTTTTCTCCCAGTCCGGCCCTGGCAACATGTAAAAAGTGGACTGTGTAAGTCCCAACCTTTTTAAATTGGGTTTGCTCAGAAGACCCACACATTATTCTGAACACAAATAAGGCAGATCAGTCAAAAGTGAAACAATTTACACAGTATTTGTATGACTTATTGACAAATAATTTTAAACTATATCTGCCAAGCACCCCAATCTTTTGACTGCCTTGGTGTCTATTATAGTTAACAGCATCTGACAGCTTTCTAAGGAACATAACAACAGTAAAATAAGAAATGGTAAAGTAATAGATAATAACGCAATGTATTTGAATCCACAATTTGAAACAGAAAAGGGAAATAATGGCAATAATCCAAACCTGTGCCTGTATGAAGGTATATGTAACATTATTTACTTGGATTTACAGCAATGTATGATTTTACAAAGTAGAAAAGTACACACAGGGAAGGCAAGAGTTAGAATACGATTAAATAAAGAAATAAGTGTAACTATACAGGAAATAAGTGGCTGATGAAGAGAAACAGTAGGACGGCTATCCTTACTCAATAGAGCTTATATTCTAAGTGGGTAGATAATATTCAGCACAAATTGGAGGGCAATAGGGTACACAGATTTGGGCAATGTCCGTTATCCTGAAACCTGTTATCCAGAAAGTTCCGAATTACTGAAAGGCCATTTCCCATAGACACCATTGTAATCAAATAATCCATATTTTTAAAAATGATTTCCTTTTTCTCTGTAATAATAAAACAGTACCTTGTACTTGATCCAAACTAAGATAAAATGAATCCTTATTGGAAGCAAAACCATGTTATTGGGTTTATTTAATGTTTACATGATTTTCTAGTAGACTTAAAAGGTATGAAGTTCCAAATTAAAGAAAGACCAGTTATCCGGAAAACCCCAGGTCCCGAGCATTCTGGATAATAGGTCCCATACCTGTAGTTAGTGCTAGGATTGGGCTAGAATGTTCTATTTCATCAAAAAGTTTGATCTCAATTTCTTTTTATAGAGGTAAAGAAAGTGCAATGATTTGCACTATAGGAAGAAATATTACTTATGGGGGGGGGGGGTGATAAACATTGTCCATGGCTGAAAATGTCAGTGAAGAAAGTATTTTGTACTGTGTAAAATGGAGTGTACTGAATAATTTTTTTTTTTTTTTTTTTGCCTTGGAAGATGCTATTATTTATTTAGGGCAGTATCAGGTAAAACTAAGTTCAATCATATATAAAAAGACGGAGTTCATTGTGCATTAAGTAGATAATCAGCATATTGTACTTAACAGAAAAGAGTTAGCTAGGTTTCTTTGTTAAGAGATGGGCATCTGTCTGCATACTGTAGTGAATAGAAAGGAGCTGTATTTTTAAACACGGGTTAATCTGAATTCTTGATTTAACAGAACTGAACTTTCTGTCTTTGTAAAGAGACTGTTATAGGCATAGTGTACCTAATAGAAGTCAGGTGTATTTGGTAAAGAGAAGGTGATTTGCATACTGTAATTAATAGAAGGAGATGTCATTGTAAAGAGACAATCTGTGTACTGTACCTAATAGAAGTCGGATGTAATTTGTAAAGAGAATGTATTCGGCCTACAAGAAGGAAGCTGCCTCTCTAAAGATCATCCTAGCAGCGTACTGTACCTAATAGTCAGGACTGCAGCTGTAGTTGGAAAGAGAAGTGAATCGGCATATTGTAGCCAGTAGACAAGCAGCATCAGCATGGAGCTGTGTTTTGTAAAGAAAAGCCAATCCGTGCGCAGTACCTAATAGAAGGGAGCTGTCCTCAGCTATGGGTCCTGAAACGTTAGCACTAAGAGAACTTTGGTCTATTTCAACCAGCACCGTCTCTAACTGCGTTGCTGTTTTCAGTCTATAGAGGGTGGTTATTGCTGATAAAATATTCACTTTAGAAATGTATGAGAGCCCCCACCGCTCCTTCCCTATAAAAGCTCTTTATCTATTCCATCTGTGCCAATAACCTTAACAATGACTGATGTGCTTAAAAAGTTCGGTAACGACTAGAGACAGTGGGTTGCCCAGAGGTTTTTAATTCTGCGCATTCTTAACGCTACAGAGGCAAGATAACTCGTTTACCCACCAGGCATTGCATATTAAACTTCCTGTAACCACAGTCGAAAGGGTAAATACGTGCACAACGGGCGCAAATCGGCAAATAAGCACCCTCTTAAAAGTGCTATTGCCTAGTGGAGAGAGTGAGGCATGGAGAGGAAAGAAGTAGCAGAGTGGGGAGGGGAGCAAGTAGAGAGAGAAAGAGAAAGGAGGGACGGAGAGAAGGAGGAGAGGTAGAGGGAGGGAGGCAAGAAGAGACAGATCAGCTATAGAAGAGTGCGGATCCCGGGGAGCTCCGGATCAGTTTAGATCCTTAGAGAGCGATTTTAGGGATCCAGTAGCTCAGATCAGAGACTGCCTGGAAAATCCTACACCTGCTTTGGGGATGCTCTGGGGGTAGAGTCCACAGGAAGCTCAGACTGTGTGTTGGGGCAGGATGGGGTTCGCCCCCTGGAGGTGGCTGTTGGCCCTGTGTCTCAGGTTACTCTTCCTTGTACCCGCAGGAGTGCCGGTGCGCAGCGGGGATGCCGGTTTCGCAAAAGCCATGGACAACGTCACGGTTCGACAAGGGGACAGCGCCATCCTCAGGTAAGAGAACTTTTACGGGGTTATTTGCTGTATGACCTGATATAAATGGTTGGATTAGCTACTTGGTTATATGGACGCCAGATGACATACAAAATGCTGTGCTATACAGGAATCTGAGGAATGTGTTTGTAAAGTGACTACAAGAATGCCAATGAGGCGGTGCAACAGGGTCTCAAAGGTTCTTGTATCTAATAAGCGCCATGAAAATATCTGTCTAGGTCTCTCTGTCTCTCTGCACTTATGTCTTGGTTGAAATACTTGAAATAACATGCATAAAACTGTTTATGTATAAACATATATTCGTTAATAGGATTTGGGACTTTAGTGTGAGATGCCAGAGAGTTTCATATATGACAGATGCCTTGTGAAAGTGAACGCTCTAAACAGCAGGCTTCTTGCTTAACAGGGGGTTGCACCCCAAGAATGGCAGTTTAGAGGGATGCGTGTAATAGATACTTACAGTTATGCATTACCTGTCGGAGTACAACAATGCAGTCATTCTATCCGCTCTGAAGATTCCCGTAATTCATTCATATCCATCTATCTGCGCATAGGGTTATATAGACAGAGGTAGGACAGAGACAAGTGCAAGCAACTTGCGCAACGATTTCGACCACCAGTTCCAATATTTTGTGATAGAACCGACATAGACATTCTGTGCACACAGTACAGCAAAGCTGAAGCACCAGAGATGGTGGCAGAGTAGGTGCAGCAGGGGTTGTAGCCATTGCCAACTCCAGAAAGAAGAAAGGTGAGACTGAACATGAGATCTCCTGGGGTAGACTGGGATTTAGGGCGAGTAATGAGCAGGCTGTGAAGGAAAACTGGATTAGGCTAAGAAAGGCTTTGTTTTATGGAAAGCTACATACATTTGCAGCGATAAACTACACGATGCACTGTACTTTGCACACATATATATATATATATGTATTTATCGTGCACAATAAATCAAAGCTACTGCGTATGAAAATAATGGCCCAGGCATTTGACTGCCCGGCTGTCTGTGTCGTGCTACATTTCTGCCGGCAGAGGACAGTGTTGCCGCAAATCCTTAACAAAGAGACAGCTGCGATGGTACGTGAGTCCCCCTCCCCCTCCTCCTCCTCTGTATATCGGCATTTCTGACCATTTCCTGCCCGTACTCGCTAAATGCAAAGTAAAACGCAAAGTAATACGTAAATTGACGTGTTCACATTCCTTTTCAAACTGCAACATTAACATGTTATCTAGATAAAGTTATCGATCAACACATTATTCCCAGTTGCTGTCACTTTTCTAAGAAATCGTTCTGCCTTAAGGGTTACAATATTGAACACTTTCACTTTACATTTTACCTAAATACAGATTTTCTTATAATTCATAAATCCACCATTGCTCTTCACCATTGCTCTGCCCTGGGACAAAAGCTAGTGCAGAAATGCACCTATACATCCCTCCAACAACTTGAGTTGCCACTATTGGGGGGAGGGCAACTGTAATGTTTCAGCTAGTGCAGAAATATACTTTGCACCCCTCTAGCAAATGCTGTTGCATAGCTACAACTTCCAGGAATAGGACAGAACTATTCACTAGCTTTGTAAACACAAAGGGGTTATGCCAAGGAGCAGTAACCCATAGCAACCAATCAGCAGGTAGGATGTTTAAAAGCAAACATCTGGACTCTTATCACATAATGCTGGGATGTGTAATAATCAACAGCACACACATTCTCATTGGCCATCTGTAATGAGTTTTATTGCAATTAAACAAATAGTCATGATGGTTAAAATATTTTTATAAAAAAATAAGCCTTGTCAAACCCCTACAAAGCTGGCCCAAACTAGCCCTGCATACAGGAAAACATCTATTAAAAAACACTAACCACATACTGTTCATGTGTGTGCAGACATATATAGCTAAATGTGATCTGTTTTGTGTGTTTTCACACTCTCCATTCTACAACATGGAAGAAAGTGACAGTTATCAGGAAGCCTAACAAACTGCATTTTGTCTTTTATGAAAATATCAATGTAAAAATAATACATTTTTTAATGACAAACCAAGCTCTTTGGCCCATACTTCCTTTCCAATTTAATAAACTATGTTTGTGTATTTGCCCAGTAAAACATTTACGCTACATATGTGAATCTGGGCTGATGACCTTAGACTTTGCTCCTAGCTGCAGGCCCTGCTATATTCAGTTTTACTACCCCTCAACTGATCTGTAAAAGAAGCTTTAGAATGCAAGAAGAGCAGCAGTAAGAAATTCATAGCCAATCGTCCCTTCCTAACCTTATACTCAGGATAAGCATATTGAAAGGGACATGTGAGTAATCCCATGTGTGATGCACAGAAATAGGAATTACACCAAGTCTCACATGGAAACAGGGGCTAAGTGACAGATTTTGACAGGAACTACAGAATGTCACTGGCTCAGATATCAAGTATCATTATTTCACAGAAGTCTTCTGCATGAACAGGGAATGCAAAGAATTGTAGTTCTTCACTGTGCATTTGCTTCCTACTTTACATATATACTTCTATATTCCTTCCCCAGGTGACCATAAACGAAACAATTGCTTTCCCTTTATCTGAGTCTTGTTATATATCAAAAATCTGCTTGCCACTTTATTGTCACTCATATGTGAATAACGTTATAACTAAAGTGTTTAACCAATGTCTCTCTAAAAAAAACATGAAAAATACTCCCAAGCTAGAGTCCTGCAGCTGGTCGAGTACCCACAGATTACCTGCAAAAAGCGGGTGCCCTGTCAAATGAGGGTAGGCTTTTCAGGTGTATGTATAGATGTGGGTCTGCGGGATGTGGGTTTGGTTGCGGGTCTCTTCCTGCTGCAGCTCTCCCTCCACTCATCTCCCCCTTCAATCTGACTTCTGGCACAGCTCTCTTACATCACATGGGGCACTTCTGTTCCTCTCGACTATCGGCCACGTTTGACGACGTCACTTCTGGTTTGCAGCAACACCACTTCAGGTTTGATGGTGGTCGACGGGTTGCTAGCTAATTCATTTAATTCATTTAATTCACTTTTCGCAGCGACTTTTAATCCGCAATCGCTGTGGAAACTTTGGCGCTGGCGTCTATGGGGAATCGCGAGCGTAAAAACACACGCGGCGATCTTTTTTCTATTGTCGCTCGAAAGATTGCGGATTAAAAGTCGCGGCGAAAAGTCGCCGCGAGTCAAATCGCGGCGCTATCGCCTAGTGTGCCCTTAGCCTAAAGAAGCACAAAAGCACACACAGTATTTATTCAATAATCACTTCTGTCTGGTCTGGGGTGTGGCTGCATTTTGCACATTATGTTGGATAAAAAGTCTAGTGCAAGGTTCAGACCACATTGTCGACAGAGTCAAGACAGCCATGTGCTTAGTGCCTGATATTGGCAATGATGCCCCATGAATACAGGGCTGCCACATGCTCCAAAACCAAACAACAGCAATTCTGCTACCTGCAGGGCACATGGTAGATAACTTTTTTTTACAGTTTTCATCCTGCCCTGCAGGCATTAAATCCCCATAGAGTCTTGAGAAATGCATTGATACACAGATAGATTGACAGGCAGTCAGCATCATTTAAAATCTCAGCAGATATAAATTCACTATCCATTACTTCTATATTAAAAATTAGCATTGCTTTCTGAAATATTGATATGTTAAAACCTGCTGCAATAATTCCTGTCTTCACAAGACCCAAGAGAGCCTGTTTCTGCACTATTTTGCATTTATACTGCATGAGGTTAAGGATATAGGGATGCCAAGTCTGCAGCAATCTCTGTAGAGCAGTATATCCATGCATGTATAAAGGGGGTGCAATTATACCCACTGTGCTTTTTATGAGGCTTCCAGTAATTGCTGAGCTTTATCACATCTGAGCACGTGATATCCGATCATGATAATGTTTCTTGGTCCTACAGCTGATGTTAAACTTGTCAGTTTGGTGGTTGATAGTTGTAATTACAGACCCTGGTGTCTCCCCAGTGAATTCAGTGAATGCAACTGGTACAAAGCTGGAGGTGTTTCCAGAGCATCCTTGTTTCAGCTTTTATAATGAGGTTGGATGTGATATTTGTTATTAACTATGTCATTACTTTGAACGACAATGCTGATAAATTTATAAGTAACAGTACCATCTAAACACTCAGGTCTCACTGACCCGATATTCAGCTATATCATATACCATAATATTCTATTAATGGCTACCTAGATCATAATAGTGACAATAGTGTATACCTTAGCCTGCTTATTCTGTGAAATCTAATGCATTAGCTTGGTACATTGTGATGTAATTGCCTGGATGTCTTGTTCAAGCTTTTTATTTCCGTTTTCAATCTAAAGTAGTAAACAGTATATCATGACTTTTTTTTTTTTTGACAGTTTTAAATGTATATATTTGAAAAATAGATTATGAATCTAAAAGGACGCTTTTATTTTTGTTCATTAAAGCACCGGGGAAGCATTATTCTTCACAGTAGTCTAATTTATCTAAATGTTGGTGTTTATTAATTTGAGTCAAGCAAACTTCCTACTAAGGTTAAATGAAATGTTATGTGTAGATTTCAGTAAAAAACTGCATTCTTCTATAATGCTTGCTTAGCCTTTGAAGTTATATAATAAACAAAATATCTGCAAATAAGGCAGTGCCCATTTTTTCTAATAAAGAAAAGCACCAAACTCCATCCCCAATGTCTTCCAACAGTTAAATTTTTATTGTACCATTTAGTAGGTTGATACAGAAAAAAAAATTAAAAATGTGCCTTTGAGTTATTTTTTAGCCATTCTACAATTATTCTTGTCTTGTTTTGCTTACGATTGTGTTATATATTAGTTACTTGCATCATCATTTTCTTTATTCAGTGATTTTTTTCCTTTATAATTTGTAGTACTGTATCTATATGCTGAATCAATACATTTTTGTGCACAGGAAAAACCCACACACAAAATCAGGTTTTTATGGGCTATTTCTGGTGTTCAGATATGTTCTAGCACATTTTTGTTTATATGGATAACGGATACCTCAGCCACACCTGGCTTCAACAATATATTAAAGGGAACCTGTCAAAATAAAACTTGTTTTTTTTCAAAAAGCATCATTTAAAACTGCTGTTCCAGCATACATCTGCACTGAATTTAGTTTTTCAAAGGAGCAAACAGATTTTTTATATTAAATTTTGAAATCCGACATGGGGCTTGACATATTGTCAGTTTCCCAGGTGCCCCAGTCATGTGACCTGTGCTTTAATAAACTTCAGTCACTCTTTACTGTTACACGCGCGATTCAACATGTGCATGTGCGGAAGCACAAGTACACAGACAAATGCAACAGACAGTCGGAGAGAGGGGACTGGACATGGGGTAGGCGACAGAGGAGGTACATGTCTGGTGCCCATCCAAGCTTTTGCGCCCTAGGCACGTGCCTACTCTGCCTACCCTAAGTTCTGGCCATGGTTACACTGCAAGTTGGAGTGATATCACCCCTCCCTTCCCCCCAGCCTAAAATTAGAACAATGAGGAAGTAACCAGTTAATGGCTTCCTGACACAAGATAACAGCTCCTTGGTACATATGAGAATAGCACTCAATAGTAAAACTCCTAGTCCCTCTGCAACTCATTGATTACATTTAGTTGGAGAAATAGAAGCCTGCTTGAAAGCAGTTACATCCTGAAGTGCTGTCTCTTTTTGAAAGCACAGGATCAGGCAAAATGAGCTGAGATGGCTGCCTACAAACTAATATTACAACTTAAATATACTTGTTGGTTCAGAAATATTTTTTTTATGGTAAAGTGAATTATTTGTAGTGTAAACAATGTAATTTTCTAAATAAAAAACAAAACCATAAAATTCATGACAGTATCCCTTTAAATCCTAAAACAAACAGTTACAACACAGTGGACACTGAAAATGATATTGTTTCAAGTGGATGAGGTTTCCTTATCAAAACAAGGCTTCTTCCACTTATTTGCATAAAAGCATGTACAGTATATGATAATCCAGGGATAGCCAAGTGGTTACCCTCTAGTGGTGACTGCAACACCTTGTTATCACCAAAAGTTCTGGAAAGTGGCATACTGGACATTTATGAAAAACAGATTTTATTTTTTAGAGCTTGCTACATGATATATTTAAATAACAATCTGCTATAGTTAAATATAAGAAAATTAGAAGTTACAAAGAACTTTCTTGAACATTTAAAGAAGAACTAAAGCCTAACTAAAGACGTAGGCTAGAAATGTTGTACATTATTGTTTTGGACTCCTGTGCCAGTACAAGGCAACCACTGCCCTTTAGCAGGGAAAATCTGTGCTTATAAACGTGCCACAGTAGCTCCACAACTTCTTTTCTGCTGATACACTGCACATGCTCTGTGCTGCTGTCAGTCATTTTCTGCTTGATAATTTGTGACAACCCCTAAGCTTAGCTTCTCAACAGCTGCTCAGAGCCCACTGTCGCAGACACTTGCCAAGATGGTGACCCACGTGACAAGTTTGAAGTCCTAGATCATATTGAGAAGCTGAAATTTTAGGCTGGTGCAATAAGTTCAGTATGTGAAAAATTGCATTTTTAAACATATACATTTTTAGGGTTTAGTCATCCTTTTAAAGTGTGAAGCCTCAGGCACAGGTGCTTTTAGCAGGCTTAACAACAGAATTGTTATTAATATTTTTATATTTTTTACTAGAGGGCATGTCATCATTTCATATGTTTTACATACAGTATTTCCATGCATTGTATCACATGAGTGGCATTAGTAAGCATTTTACAGGTTATTCATTCCTTTTGTATATTATACAACAGTATATACTTCTCTCTCTATAACTGATATGGGCTATTGCCAGTTATATTTTCAAAAAGGTAATTTGAAACACATTTTTTCTGCAGCTTTTTTATAACAAGTATTTAGGAGCATATGTAAAGCAAGCCTGTATGCTTTCAGTACTTGTGACTACTTTGCAAGTATTGAGGTCAAACACACAATTAGACATTACATGGCATTTACTGTGCATGCCATCTCACATGCACCTGTATTGTTGAGTAATCTGGGGATCTTGCTGTTATGTTCAAAAATAATTGTCAGATTAATAATTGTATAACTAAATTGCAACAGTGTAGTTACCCATAATTCTCAACCACTAATTTGTTTTGATTAGTCTACTATACGTTAGAAAATTAAATTAAAGGAAAACTATACCGACAAAAAAAATACTTAAGCAACAGATAGTTTACATTATATTAAGTAGCATATTAAACCAAACTGGGATATATATTTCAGTAAATATTGCCTTTTTACATCTTTACCTTTGAGACCTCATTTTGTGATGCTCTGTGGGCTCCATCAGAGATCACCTGACCAAAAATACTGCTGCAACTGTAACAGGTGTGGAAGCAAAAGACAGAACTCTGTCTGTTAATTTGCTCATATGACCTAACATGCATTTTTTTTGTGTGCACTGTGAATCATAGGATCCCAGGGAGTGGCCCATAATTTTTAAAATTGCAATTTTCTATTTATGATTACCCAATGGCACATACTACTAAAAAAGTATATTATTATGAAAATTAATATATATATGAAGCAGGTTTTTACATATGAGCTGTTTTATGCAATATATTTTTATAGAGACCTACATTGTTTGGGGGTATAGTTTTCTATATAGTTGATTGGTTGCTAAGTGTAACTGAGCTGTTTAGGACTGATGTTAGTACAATAGCCCCAGAAAGTTTATCAGACACATTTGGCAGTTCACACAGAATGTGTTGTTCTCCAGGGTGCTGAATGTGTTGCTCTCCAGGGTGCTGAATGTGATACACATCTGGTGAAACACATATGTTTGCAAACATAAAATTACCTTGTGCTAGCAAATCTCCAACCTAAATCTATTCGGTGAGTCTCCAAAGCGAAGAAGCGTTATTTATTCCATCTCAAATGTATTATGTTAAAATGGAAAGAAATTACTTTTTTCAAAACAAAACTAAAGTCAGCACAGAAAGCTGCAACACACCCTTTCTAATATACATAAGGTGTTTGCATTAATGTCCCTTTAAAAGCCCAAGAACTTGCAAAAGTATTGTGTTTATCCATGGCCCATCTGTGACAAAATGCATTTCCCTTCTTCAGAACTCTCTATAATGGAATGTGGAAAATCAAAATAGTTTAGGCATATCATATCACACGAGCTTACAGTGCTCTTTAAATTCCCTTAAATTTGTAAAGAAGGACCTTTGCTGCCCCTCCCCTTATCTATTTTTGATCTAGGAGGTAATAATTAAACTCTGTTTGGGGAGTATAAGTTTTGTTCTTTGTCTTTTTGTGTGAAGGCAGATGTTCAGTCTCATTTATTTGCACAGATGCTTACATATCATTTAATCCAACTTCACAAATGCATTTAAGAAGATGCTGTGTACGAATGTGGCATGCTAGTGAGATATAACAGGTTTGATCCAATTATTATTGGGAGACTTACAGTGCATTTTTGCTGATTCAAAGTAGAAATTTACATTTTAAAACGAAAGTCAATACTTTGAAAATATATTGGAGTGACAGGGAACTATGAGGTCTGACCGAAGTGGACCGAATTGTTCTCTTTGCTTTATCTTGTGTTTGTTTTGGATATTGTCATATGGTACTTATGAGGATACTCCAAAAGGGTCCTGCAATTATTTAATGCATGTTTCCCACCAAACCTCATTAAATTATTAACAGAATTCAAACACTAATTTGCATATCCAACATTTGAACTAAGCTGACATGCTAATGACATTATAGTTGCACAAAATATCTTTATCCCATGTAAATGGATTGAAGGTTCAGTGTATTTACAGTGCTGCATGAATTTAATGTAACTGTTTTGTATGTGGAATATATACACACTTAAAGAGGATGCAGCCTTTAGTTGGTTTTCATCTGCCCCTACATATTCTCCAAAATCCTTACGTTTTGGCTTTCAAATAAAAACAGTGCTTTTCCTACAGGAAGCCATTTGGCCTACATTACTGTAAATTCCTGTATATACTTAACCAACCATTTCAGCCCTTGACATCATTTGTTCATATCTGCTGAAACCCTCTTTTTTTATTTCTGATCTCCCTATTATTATTTGACATAGTGCTGATAAATTATGCAGTGACAAATACAAGGCTCATTATCAAAAGCCAGTTAACCTGAGGAAACAAGGACACCCAGTAAGACTACATAGGGAGAACATACAAACTTCACATGGATATTACCTTAGGTGGAAAAAGAATGCACCAGACACAAGTGATAGAGCACCAAGAGGCACAAAATCATGTCCTTAATGGATGATATTTTTTTTCTTGATATCATTCCAAATACCTATGGCAAAGTATTTTTTATCATGGCAAAGTTTTGCCCCATGCACAGACTTCAAGATTAAGGCAATATTTACTATGTGAGGTAAGTGAGACAATGCATATGCTGTTATGATCCAGTTTGGCTGAGAAGAGACATTTTTCATTCTTGTACATTCTTCTGTTTTAAATGAACTTGGTACACCATATTCAGCCAAATTCACAAATAATTTCCACCCACTTGTACAGCCATGCTGCATGCCCCCAACAGTACTAGTAAAGGAACTTGTCTAATATCATGAAGCAAAATATCAATTCAAATATAAAATGTATTATTTATAATTATGACTGCAAATGAAAAGAATGATGAAGCACTAGAAGGTTAAAAATGTACTTGCTATCTGTATAATGTGTCTTTAATTCCATATATTATTAGCGTGTGTGGTTTCCAAAGAAACTTTTTAGCTTGCTAACCTATCACCCACCATGGTTGTGTTGCTCGTGAAAAGAAAGGTTTATTTTACTCTTTTCTCTTGAATCTAACACTTTCCAAAAGCAGATAAATCCAATTACTCTGTTTCGCTTCAGGCACAGAGAGAGGGAGAGAGATTAATGTTGGTATTTTGGCAGGAATATAAAAAGAAATAGGTCACAAGAACAATAAGAAATTGCACAAAAAAGCTGATAAACTAGAATCTTCAGAGCAAGGAACAGTTTGCAGGGTATTTAGCAGGACACAAATGAAATAGATACATCCCATTAAAGCACTATGGCTAGGTGAATTGGGGAAGTGCCTCACATGCCTGGAGTTATTGCAGTGTGAAAAACACAGGAAGGAATCAGAGACAGAATCATGAGTGGGTGTTTTGTAAGAATGCTTGCCACATTCCAGAAATACAATCATTGCTACTGTACATCCGTTTTTTTTCACCCAAAATTATTTTTGTTGGATAAAAACGTATTATTACACAGCCATAACTGTTTTACCGCTGACACGAAAAACCCCCTACCTTATGAATAGGAATAAGCAGAGAAAGCTGACAATTTTTATTCGTCAATGCAGTAGAAATTGCTATCTGTCTACAGGCCTGCACAGAGCATTTTGCAGGACAAATTAATTTCAGACCCATACAGTTTATTGGTTTGGTACTTGAGGCACAGGGAGATTAAGTGATTTGCAAGGAACAGACAATATCATGAAATGCAGTTTTCTATTAGTCAGAAAAATCCTGTGGACTAAAACTGCTGCAGTCTGCAATGCAGTCACTCCATTTTTAGATTGTTACCAAATTAACACTGAGCATATGTGTTTTTCTCATTGGGGCTTTATTATAAAAACTGGGCAAATTTGCCCTTGGGCAGTAACCCATAGCAATCAAACAGTGATTGGCTTTTTCCAGCGAGCAGCAGGTTAATCAGTGAATACACACATTTGATTGGTTTCTATGGGTTACTGCCCAGGAGCAAATTAGCCCTGTGTTTATAGATAAGTTCCCAGCCATGGAACTGATAACTTCAGAGCATGCAAGCCATGAATTGGATCTGTTCTTTAAAGGTGCTGCTTTATATAAGTCACAGTTTTTTCCCTACATATTGTCATAACAATGGATTAAAAAGAAATCATTGGGGAATAGAAGAGGATTCCTAGAAGCATGTATACCTCCATATCCTGCAGTTTCCTTGTAAATCCTGTACTCCCCACATTATATAGAACACACCAACAGCAATTTGGAGACAAGAAGCCTTTAGCTCGGTGATGTTAAATGCTGTTCTGGGCTTTGTTTGGGTCTGTCAACTTATCTTATCAGGAAGTTCTTTGAGCCATATGGTGTTGTGAATTACTTGGGCACCATAGTTTACCATGAAATGCTTGGGGACCACAGTGCTCCATTAAATGTTTGGTGACCAGCCTGTGCCATGAAATGCTGGGGTTACAATATGTTATGAAAAACGAGGTCCATAGTGTCTGCCATAAAATGCTGGTACATTTAGTGATGTTTTATTCCTGATGCTACCATTCTCATTTTAAATTTCCCATTCCCATTTTAAATTTACATACAGAAGTTCACTGATTACATACAGAATTTGTAGTACAGGTATGGGACCTGTTATTCATCTTTGTTTCACTCCTGATTTTTCCTTTGCATCATCATCAGTTTCCTGGCATCATAAAATAGTAAATACAAGAGCAGTGTGTGCTGTCTTAAACTTAGCCATGACCATTTTTTTTTAAAAAAGAGAGCAATCTCTATTTATCCATGCCACCCCTAATATATGTATTGCTGCATTTAGTATAACAGCTGAATAATATAGTCACTCAGAGCTAGGTAAACCCAGTGTAGTAATGTAACGGGTATGCTTTCCTCTCATATTTGAAGGGTTAGAGTTAGTATGTTTGGCTAATGTTATAAACTCCCAGAGGTGAGAATGAAATGCTCCTTAATGTTTAAAATGCTTTCCTCAGAGGTTGCATTGCACTTTGATTTCTATAGTCCCTTTTTTGTAGCAGTTGGTGAACTCCATGTGGGATATTAATGTGTTTGTGTAGAAACCTAGGTAATAAAATAAATAACAAAACCTATCTATACTCTAAAATACACACAACTATATATACCAATACTTCTACTAATAATACGAATAAGTTTCTGACAGTTGGGAGGTTATCATACAGATACTGAAAGAGTACATTTCTGTTGCAAGAAGTATCTATACACATTTTATGAAACCAAATATTAAATCTGTCCTACAATAAAACTTAATCTCCAGTGAAATATGCAAACTGCTTCATAGGTTTGACCCGTTGCTTTATAACCACGCTGTCTGTATAGGCATTAGGGAGCCCAAAGCATCTGTGTTAAAACACAGCTGTTCCCATCCTTCTTTATTTTGCTAGCTGTGACAGAGCGATCTATTCTTCCAGACAATGCTGGTTTCATTGTAAATAAAAGAAACTGCCTCATTCCCTCACTGTATAAAGTTTAGCAAAAGAGAACACATGAAAGCCAATTATAAGCAATTCTTCTAGGACCAGACTCAAACTCTGACTCTTCTCTTTTATGAATTATGAAATTGATACATAGTTGCTGCTATTCATTACTGTCAGTGTAAATAGACACTTCCTTCAAAAGTGTTAATCCCTGCAGATGTTTTCTACAGATATCAGGAACATTTAGAACTTAAGTCAGCCAGGCAACAGTTCTACAACAGCTAAGGGGTTACAATTTCCCTGTCTCTACTATATTATAACACAGTTGATTATAAAGAGTAAATACTTTGGGTCTTTGCTTTTTTTGAGAAAAGTCATTTCAAAGATACTACAGCCAACAAAGCATGCATTGCACTACTTATCATGGTTGTTGTAACATACTAACAACAAAGTCATTCCCCTGCATAATTCTCATTTTGAATCTGTTTTTGCATAAGGTCAAAAACACAATTAATTTCTGTGATCTCTGTTAGTGATGGGCAATAAATTCACCAAATGCCTTGAAGTCTATGGGCAAGCACTGTGTTAGTCTGTGGGTGTCTTTCTCATGGTAAAACCTGGCGACACATTTTGCTCATAACTAATCCCTGTTAATAAAGATTAATATCCTATGTTGACCATGGTTTATCCAATGTCAGCCATCATACTTATACATTATTTTTTAATTGCAAGTTATTATATTACACAAGTAATACAATTGCTGGGGCTTTGGAGGGTTTTCAGTAACAAGGCCAAGTTTTACAAGATCTGATAACACAAAGAAGCCAATAATGTACTGGTCTGTTGCACTTTACTGGTCTGTTGAATACTGAAAGAAAAAATCTGATTGAGTTTGTAGACCTTATCTTTGCTTGGTGTGCAATTCCCCTGTCTTTCTGAGGTTCCTGTAAACTTTGGATCAACAAGTCATTGTAACACTACAGTTTTACACTTTATACTGTACCTTACTGAGTGCATCATTCCATGCTTCATTTGTCAAAGAATATTGGTAAAATTGCTATAGCAGCTTGCTAAGAAACTCAGGTTAAATACCAAATGCATAAGATTATAATATAATATTATAATATTTGCTTTTGTCTAACATCATAGGGTGATTGTTATAAAAATGATGGAACAGTAGAATTAATGGAAAATATGTTGTCCTCTTCGGGCCATATTATTCACAGGATGGTATTAAAGTTACTCATGTATAATAATGGAGATAATTATGTTTTTCAGTTTCCATTTGCTGTTGTTTTCCTTGCAGAAATTAGCTAGATTACTTGAGTTAGCCTGCTGTGACAAATGATTAGCTAACTCAGGATCTATCTCTCTTTGGGACTTGCATTAAAAGTGAAGTTGACAAATGTAAATTCCATTTATACAGAGCCTATAGCCATATAAACCAATGAAAATACACTCAAACACCTCAAAATACTGTTGTACTACCTCAACCCTAATATACTACTAACCTAACCCACGACCTAAAGCACTATACACATCACTTTTACACCAACAATAATTTGCCATGTAATTATTTGTACATTTGAGCCCTAGGACAACCATGGCCATATTTGTGGACAGGCCACAAAGGCCCAAGCCTAGGACAGCAAAGATCTGGGGGCAGCATGCCACCCGCTGGCCGCATCAGAACTGCAGACTGGGCATGACATTTTGACAGTTATTTGGCAATTGGGGCAACTGCAAAGTAGGTGAGGAAGTGAGTGGTGGGGCTGGGTGGGGGTTGTTGTGAGTAGGTTGGGTGCAGTGTGTGGTGTGTGAATGGGTCGGGTCGGACTATGCGAGTGGGTCGGTCTGGAGAGACGTGTGAGTGGGTCGGGGGAGGGGGTGAACAGCCTAGGGGCGCACCATTTTTAAATTCAGCCTTGAGACAACACTCAAGTATTTTGGTGATTAAGGGAGTGATTTAATAGCATAAGCGCAGACACCCAGATAAACCAAACAAATCTTTATTTTCATTTTCTAATTTGTAATTGACTGATAAAAACGTATTGCTGATTGGTTGCTGTTGGTAACTGCATCTGTGCACCTTAGCATCTATGCCAGTAAAGTAATGCAATGGTAAACTTAATTAGAGACCACAATTTAAAGTGGAAATACCCAACCCTCGAACAACAGTTTTTTAATAACAAAGCAACTCTTCTGCTTTTAATAGATAGTATTAATGACCAATTTCATGTCTCCACTAAGTCTGAAAAAAAGACCCTTTTATAAGATAACCTCTAACGATAAATATGATATATATTTAAAAAGTCATGTAGTGTACATGTATGGGACCTGTTACCTAGAATGCTCGGGACCTGGGGCTTTCGGTTAAGAATGAAGATCCAAATAACCTCTTAATTTGGATCTTCATACCTTAAGTCTACTAGAAAATCATGTCAACATTAAATAGTCTGGTTATACTTCTGAAAAGGATTAATTAGATCTTAGTTTTATTATTACAGAAAATGAAAATAATTAAAAAAATTTTGGATTATTTGGATAGAATGAAGTCCATGAGAGATGGCCTCCATAATTCTGAGCTTTCTGGATAACGGGTTTCCAGATAATGGATCCGTAATTATTTAGGGCACATCATTAATGTGTAGGCAGAATGAGATTGGACACAGCACAATTACTATCTTCAAAAGGGTTGTGCAAAAGCTATTTTTTTCTTTACTCAGCTGCGTCACATTGCAAAAAGTTGTATCTGCTTCGTAAGACACTAAATAATATTGTATAATGGATTCTGTTTAATACTACATGTGGCTGTTTGCAGAGCTGGCTGTGCTTGCTCTTCAGAGAGTTTTATTCAACAGTCAATATTATACAGTTTTCACAACAGGTTACCCTTACCGATGTTATATATACTGGGAAACACAGTGGACCAAACACAGTTCAGCTGCTGCTCAACAAACATGAGCTATTAAACATATAAGAGCCAATGGAAACTATGGATAGCAGGTCCTGCCACATTATACCTTCAACCAACCTGCCATTTACCTTTGGTGACCATAATTGTCTGCACATCCCTAACCACAAGAGGGAGAATTAAAACCCTTGCAGTGCTCTGTAGGCATTCATTAAAATAACTGATATGTAGGGGGATAAGATAAGACATCTTCTACCACTAGGGGTAATTTTTTCATACCTAGAGTGGGTGAAATCAACTATTCAACTAATTCCTAAAAATGACTTTGGTGGTCTGCTAAACATCAGGTAGGTTTTTTTTTTTTAAAAAAAAACTGTAGTGAAGACATTATATGGGAAGCTCTTCGTCACCTGTTTTCACAGAATGACCATTTCCCTCTAAATCACAGCAGGTATTTATAAAACATGCACTTCAAAAGTCCAAAGTACAGTAATGAAGGTATTTACAAGTAATTTGCCATTTACATCACAGATAATTATAATAATAGCTGTTAGTTGTAGAATATAATCTGTTTAAATGATTGGTAATTTTGCTAGGTTTTCAAAATCAGATTATTCTTGCCTGATCACTAACTGTTCAGTGGCAGTAGTGGAAAACATTACTGCATTATTGATAACCTTGCCTGTGTGTTTATCTGACAATACTATTTCCCAGATATTTTTTTTGTTGAAATCCATTTAATTTATGCATGTAGTTGGCCTATCATACATCATTCATACCTATACAACATCAAGAACTGTCATTCACATTCCTATTCAACAATGGAAAACAAAACGAAAAAAAATTCTGAACCCAAATAAATCAAGTTCTTGTGCTAAGCTGATGTATAGCAATTTTAGGAGTGAGTGGTTTTCAGTAATACCCAGTGACCTTAAAGAGGCATTGATGACTTTGTTATTTACGTAATCTCGGGTCGCAGATGGCTTGTGGGATTAAATTGTGTTGTTATGATGCTTCAATAAATAACAATATTTATATGTGTATGTAAACCTAACTATGTCATTATTGCACCTGTCTGAGCAGATGGGTGCAGAATTAATTTATTAGACTCTTGGAAAAAGAAGAGAAATTGCATGTTAGTTGTTAGCACTACTAGTTTATCTAATAATATGCATAGTTAGACATTATTACTTGAAAATTTCATACAAAGTCAAACTGTGGTATCTGAAGGCAAAATTAGCAAAAGTTTAAGGAACAAAGGACTTAGTGGTCCAATGGAGTTATGAAATAAGCTAAAAAATTTAATTTACCCTTACCAAATACATTAGCATAAAAAATACTAAATGAATAATTAACACTATGTATTCAATTATTACTGTTCTTATTCTGCCTGTTTCCATCACTCAGCTAAAATGTCAGTGACCCTGGCAACCAAAACATAAATTCACTGTGATGGTTTAGTTTCAGGGTTATTTTTATTTTAAAATAGAGTTTTTTTTTTTTTCTATTTTAATCTTTGAAATTTCAAGCCGTGGCAGAATAATACCACAAACCAACAAGATATAGAAAATGAAGACCAGTTGCAAATTATCTAAAAATACTGCTGTCTAAATCATACTAAAAATTGATTTTGTGGTGAGTTTCTCTTTAAGGAGAAGCCTTTTCAAATCACAGCCTTGTTATGAGGGCCTCATTAGATGGTGAAGGTTTTAGCCTAATTATCTGCCCTGAATGGAACAAGCTAGCTTTTTATATTGTAGATATATATCTTATGCAAAGGTTATCAAATAATTTGGTTTATCACTAGATGATCAATTAATTAGTTCCCACTTAAACCCTTATGGTAGAATGTAATAAAAGTCACAAAGAGCAAAACAATTTGCACAAATAAGAATAAAAATTAGCATTTTGCAATGTAATACTCTTCCTTAAACTGTTATTGCATTGCAAATTTTAATTGTGCATTGCGAATTTTAATTGTGCATTAAATTTAATGTCGCTAAACAGTTTCCAGATTCGCAAAAGCTATATTAAATTGGCACAAAGGCAAATTTGTTCGTACAAAGGCATTACTTTTCGCATTTCGAATATTTTTTCCATTACAGACATTTATTATATTCTCCCATTATTGTTGTACCAGAGGCATGGATTGGGCTACATGGATAATTGATTGCTGCACCAGTAGCAGTTAAAATTAGGATGGGAAAGCTAACCCAAGCAAACAAAAATGTAAACTTTAATCTATAAAACAACCCTCTCACTCTTCCATGGTGGACTTGCAGTCTTACTAGTAAAATTACTAGTAAAATATGCATTTGGGCCTCAAGGCAGCCAACAGCATTTAAATTTAAGTTAAGTTGCATCAGTGCCACACTGATATATTTTTGTAGTAATAAAAAGATCCTTATTAAAATAAGAGAGATTTAAAATTACCACTTGCCAGTTTGGAATGTGATGTAAAATTACATTTCAAGTAAACTAGTAGAGAGAGACTAGAATGAATGAACTAGAAACCAACTGTGGATAAAGTAGCTCTTCTTTATATATGCTGGAACTTAATGGTTTCATACTTTCCTACAACGGTTTCCGATAATTGCCTTGGACAGCACGGGCTAATGTAGTTTGTGTAGATGTAGCACTCAAAATACAGTATTTGCTACAAAAAGAAATGAGGTACTTCACATTCTTTGAAATATGTAAGGAAGACAAAAACCCCTCACCTTCAAGATGCAATACTGTGTCAATTATTAAAACACATCAGAGCCTCAGAGGAACAACATTAGAAGCTGTTTGTTCTGCCTGTTAACATCATTGCAGGGATGGGAGGGGAGACTTCTTTGACAGCGATTGTCACAGCTATGGCAGGAATGTGCCTGAGAGACTGAAGGATGGAACAAGAAGGAATATTTCTCTGTAATGTACCCACTCAAATGACTGCAAGGTTCAAAGAATATGTCTTTTATCAGGTGTGTTTTAGGTTTATAGATTTTTTTTTTTCTGTACTTGTGTTTCCTCTCTTCTTTTTTTGTCTGTTGTTAAAGGGCCAAAAAAAGTGAAATAAATTACATGGGATTACACATGACATATGCTGTCTGGGCATGGTTTGTACTTTCTCCCTGAGTTGGTGCTGCCATTAATATATCCTTGCTTGTACTCATTTTCTGATTTATTTATTTAGACAGTTTTCCTTACCATTAATCAGTAATTGGATCCTAATAAAGGCATCAAAAATAGGAATGGCCGACCAAAACCAAATTAACTCCCTTGTTGTAGTGGATGATTATATCGCTAGATAGATCAGTTTCTAAAAGTTTTCTACAGAACTTTCCATGTAAATACAGTAATTGATTTTGGGATAAGCTGCCCAGTCCTGTAAGTAAGCCTAAGGCAAGCAGTTCATTTGAGGGTGATGTCTGTTTCCAAGCTTAAAGCTGGACAGTAGCTGAAATCATTATGGAATCTGAGTTATGTGGTATTATAAAACAAGCTGGAAAAAAGTTCTCTTGCTGTCCTCACTTCCTAAAATATAATATAGTAAGACAAAGAAGGATTATTATTATTATTATTATTATTATTAAGTAAAATTATTCTTCCTATATTACTTTGTAATAGTATGTACATTATCACACATTTTACAATACGAAGAAGTTATGGAAACAGGTTTTGGTAGTAGATTCACTACGCCTTGCCATGTTGTTACCCAGACCACAACTTTCAACTTTAAGGGGGTGATTTATTAAGGTTTGAATTTTAATTTTTGTTACAATTCAATTTTTTTTGCACAAAAACTCACAAATTCGAATTATATTTTCAAAAACCTCAAATGTCTGGTATTTATTAAGCAAAAAAAAATCTCGAAAAGTTGAATGTAAAAAAATTGGTATCTAAAAGCTGTCAAGTTCATGTAGAAGTCAAAATGAGTTGTCCTAGGCAAAATTTAAGCCATTTGTTATAATTCAGCTTTCAAATTTGTAAACTCAAATTCGAGTATTTTAAGTCTATAAACTCGAAAAATTGGAGGTATTCTAGTTTTTTTCACGATTGTATTCAGTCATGTTTTTTTACATTCAGATTTTTTCATAAATAAACATTTGAGTTTTTATAAATTGTGAATTTATTCGAAGGAGAAAGAAATCTAAACCTCACGTTAATTTAAACCCCCACAAAAATGGTCTACACCTAAACACAACACTTCATAGAATACTTCTTTCAATGTGGAAAATAACACTCAGGGGCACATTTACTAAGGGTCGAATATCGAGGATTAATTAACCCTCGATATTCGACCATCGAAGTACAATCCTTCAACTTGGAATATCGAAGATCGAAGTAGCCTATTCAATGGTCGAAGTACCCAAAAAAAACCTTCGAAATTCGAAGTTTTTTTACTTCAAATCCTTCACTCGAGCTTAGTAAATGTGCCCCTCAGTTAATAAATTGCTCTGGTTGTTGCCAAATATGATATAAAAAAATGTTGTGTGGTAAGTCTTTAATTTTTGTTAAAAACTCTTTTGTGAGTTCAGGAACTGAACCGTTATTTCATCAGTCATTTGCCCAAATACAGAAAAATATGTTATCAACTTTCATGTTGGCACAATTGAAAAAAAAATATCAAATGAATAGATTCTTTTGTGCAGTTTACTGTTCAGTACAGTTTTTTCATCACCAGAACTGATGATAAAGTGTTATATACTGTCCTTGAGCAAGACCATAAAGAGCTATCTTAATAAAATGTATTAAAAATTAAAAAAGGTTTTGGGGGATTTTTTACTTTTATTTTTTGTATAACTGCTTATAATGGTTTGTACAATTTCATAGGAGGTAAAGACTTTTTGGGTTAAAATCATGGGAAACATTTATTATGCCCCCCCAGACAGAAATAGATTACTAAGGGGATGCAAGAGCTCCTCTGCCCGGGGTGAATGACTGAGCTCTGTGCCTTGCATCAGGTAAAATTTCAACTGAATTTGAATATAGTAATTTGTGCTAAGATTCGGAAAGAGAATCTGTGATAAGACATTGATTTTAGTCCATATACATTTTTAAGGATTACTGTAGTGATTTAAAGTAGTATTTTTAATATTGTAAAACTACTATATGACAAAAATATGTGGTAAAACTGAATATTTAAACCAATAAATGTGTTCTTTTAGTTTTAATAATGGTGTGTAGGCAGCCATGCCAGTTCATTATGCCTGATCCTGTGCGTGTAGAAACAGCAAGAACAAAATCACACAAGTCCTTTCTGGCAGCTACTTCCTGGGTTGTTACATTTTTTATCCCCAAGTCATATACAGTACAAGAAAAGCTTTTACTCTGCAGTGCATGCACACATTTTAGCGGTGCAACCTATAGGTTGCTGAAAACTTCTGCAGCCTTCATGTAACTTGCATTTTAGAAGTTTTGCATTTAGTTATTCCAAGTACTTGGGGTGTCATTACCATCCGACACCCTAATAAAATGTCCTGGCTACTCCCTGTGCATCAGGCAGTACATTTCATCAGAAGCCATTTCCCCATATGTACTGTAGCATTTTGTTATAAGCTTTGTCAATTCATCAGGACACGTTAGTAAAGGAATAGCCATACTCTGAAACTATACTACAACAGTAGTGTTGAAACTGTAATGATTATTGTTCAATTGAATGGAAAGATGTACATTTAGAATGCATTTCATTTTTCACTTAATATACAGTACAGTATATATGCAATTAATATATATATATATATATACCATTGCAGCAGTAAAAGCAATTGCATCTTGTGCTCTCATATATGTTCCTCTCTTGTTCTCTTTTGCTGGATTCTTGCACTAAGGATGGCTGTGATCAAAGTGGTTGGCACTGCTTGGAAAGAGAAGAGAAAGATCATCATATTGCGTGCCAATAGTAAAGCAGTAGGAGAATGTCAACAAAGATACCTAGTGGTTTACTATTGGCTAGCAAACTGAGCAGTTGAAGTTGAACACAGGAAAGGGCACCCTGAACGATAGCAGGGCATATATGGGAGAGACAGAAGAAATTGTTTTTACTGCAGTACAGCCATGTGCTGCAAATATACTTTTATAATTCAAATGCATTTTCCACTTTATATGTCCTATAATCTGAAAAAGCTCTACTTACCTCATGCCATTTAAAGGAATGGAAAAAAGAGTTGCTAAGCAACACAATGATGCTGGAGCAGTGATGATCGCTTGCAGGCACAGGGATAAACGGGTTGCTTACCTTCCAAACACTTTTATAATTTCAGTTGGTTTCAGATAATATACCAGAAATAAAGACTTTTTTCAATTGCATCTATTTTGTTTTTCTAAAATTGATGTTTAAAATGTAATATTTCTGTCTCGGGTGTTTCATTCTGGCAGCTAAGAAATTCAGGCGCAGATTCTGAACCATTTTGCTACATTAGTTTATACATTTCTCAGATGATCTGTGGAATTTTATTGTACCAATTAAAACAGCTACCTTTAAAGGAGAACTAAAGCTTAACTAGGCTAAAAATGTTGTACAGTTTATTCTGTGCCAGCCCAAGGCAACCACAGACCTTTAGTATGAAAGAACTGTTCCTGTAAAGATGCCCCAGTAGCTCCCCATCTTCTTTTCTGCATCACTGCACATAGACTGTGCTGCTGTCTCAAAAAAGACATAGCATATAAAGGCTGATTAGTAATTAATACAGATAATTACTAAATCGCAACACAGAAACCAGTACAACTGGCATCAGAATTAAATAATCAGCCTTGTAGCATCAGCTTATATTACAGACCAACCTCATTTTCTGCTTGATAATTTATGACAACCCCTAAGCTTAGCTTCTCAACAGCTGCTCAGAGCCCACTGAGCATGTGAGTGTCGCAGATACTTTCCAAGATGGTGACCCCCTGTGACAAGTTTGAAGTCCTGGATCATTGCTACTATTTTGAGGCTGGTGCAATAAGTTCAGTATATAAAATATGGCATTTTAAGCCTTATTCATTTTTAGTTCTCCTTTAATGAAACTCAAGGATTCTGCTCAACAGGACGAAAGATAAGAAATGTAACTAATGTAGCAAATTAGAAAAGTAAGTAAGTGATCCCCTCCCAGAGCTACTCTAGGGAGACATGGTGGTGAAAAATGAAACTTCAATATTAAAAAGTGGTCAGAAATATTATAGAGAAAGCAACTGTAAAAAAGTCTAAATTTCTGGTGAACAATCAGAAAACAACTGAACTGAAAAAAGTGTTTGAAAGATGAGCAACCCCTACACCCCGACAACTTAGTGAATCAACTTTAATAAATGTGCAACTGGAAAATTGTAGAAACGCCTCATGTAACTCTACTGGGACGTTGATGAATCTACCCAGTGTATTTGTTAATGTATATATACAGTATTGTCGTACAAGAGCCCTCCCCAACATTAATTATAACAATAAATCCTATTATCAGACAATGACCACATCCGTGATTTGATGTACTGTAGTCCTCTCTTGATGGCACTTGAAGAAAGTTGTGGGTCCCGGGGGCTAACGATTTTATGGTTTCAGTTTGGCCAGACCAAATCGAATAGCCTTGCCATAGGAGTAGCCAGCTTTATGCACTCAAAACTAATTATCTATATAAGCAAAAATAAGAAAAAACCCAAATATTGTAGTTGTTTTTCCAGTTGGGCTGCCACTATGTTATTCTTGTCTCTTTCTTATGCCTGAATAGCATGGTTCCCATCTCTGTATCTCACAAGGAAATGCTAATATAGTCCTCCCACCCATGGAAAATTATTTCCCCTCAAGATGTTTAACATCCAGATATCAGCACGTCATCCACCCTTTCAATATGCTTCTAATTGGCAGTGAAATGAGTCACTGGAAGAACCTCTAAGGGCCAGATGTCTTTGTGTATATATTTATATAGAATAGTAGAAGAGGGGAGGGTTAAAGATGAAAATAAGATGAGAAGCAAAAAAACGAAGGCTGTCTTTTTGGATTGTAACCAGTTTCAAAGCAACAAATTGCATATTGTGAGGAATTCACATAAAGCCTCTGCATATTTATGGTTCTAAACAATTATCTGTAAAAAAGAAAAAGCTCATTGTTACTTTATTTTCCTTTCACCGAGCAAGTGATTCCATGCCTGTGGTTTCCACCAATGGATAAAGCCTTCATTATGGGTTATAGTGATGCAGCAGTACATACTTACAGCACGTGGGACTGCACAACTGAACACTAGCCGAACGTTCCATCTGTATCTATCTAATATATTAATGTAGTATACCTATTGTATTTTCTATATACAGTATGTTTATAAATATAGATATAAAAAAAACTATATATATATATATATATGAAAAATAGTTGCACTGACTTGGGTGCACACTGCAGAAAAGTCATATAGAATATCATGTAAAGCAAGGCACTCACAGGTCTTAAAATATGGTGAAAAAGAGATAAAGTTCATATGTTATTCCAAAGTTTTGGTCTTCCTTGAGACCTTATACCCATCCCATTGAAAATGGCACCATAATGTGTGTAATTCGTTGCTAAGACACCATGTGTGGTTTAGTGATCAGTTTACTAATGTTCACATAGCTAAACTCTGTAGACATGGTATTGTAAAAGCAGTGATATTTGTTTTAAAATAATGTAACTTAAAGTGTGATAGTCACAAAATTAAGAACACAACACATATCAAAAAGCCATAACCAATAAACTATACCGGCAGAGATAGAACATATTGTAAAGAATA
The DNA here is from genome assembly GCF_017654675.1 of Xenopus laevis. Classification (NCBI taxonomy): domain Eukaryota; kingdom Metazoa; phylum Chordata; class Amphibia; order Anura; family Pipidae; genus Xenopus; species Xenopus laevis. The sequence goes on from NC_054384.1 coordinate 56,165,311, forward strand.
AACCTCAAAGGAAAGTTAAGAGTAGTGATGGGCGAATTTATTCGCCAGACGCGAATTTGCGCAATTCGCCGCCATGATAAATTTGCGAAACGCCCACAGAAATTCACCCGAAAAAATTTGAGACGCCGTCAGTGTTTCGCGAATTTTTTGCCGTTTCGCGAATTTCGTGGGAAATTCGCAAATTATACGGCAAAACGGCGCAAATTCGCCCATCACTAGTTAAGAGTGAAGGATTTGTGGTCTATTAAAAGCAGGAAAGATATATTGTTGTAACTGAACTGGTTGTAGTAAGGTACCTGAAGTTTGCATGCCTTTACTGCAAACTTCAGGTACCTTACTACAACCAGTTCAGTTACAACAAAATATCTTTCCTGCTTTTAATAGACACTGAATAACAAATAAACTTTATCTCTTTTTCACCATATTTTAAGAGCTATGAGTGCCTTGCTTTATATAAATATATACACACACACGGTCATGTGAAAAAGTTTGGGAACCCCTCTTCTTTGGAGTTTTGTTTATCATTGTTTGAGCTTTTAAAGTAACAACTTTATATATATATATATATATATATATATATATATATATATATATATATATTGGTCCAACCAGATCGCACTCCATATTTAAAACATAGCTTTTATTAGCTTGTTAAAATGTATCACAAAATGGCATTCTTCACAACATAGTAGCAGCGTCATTTGTATCAAGACACTTATCTGTTAAAAGTCCAGCATAAACGCTATATCCATCCACACTCACGCGACGTTTCGGGACACATCCGTTCCCTTTCTCAAGCGTATGTATCGTGTAGTAGCGTGTAGGACTCCATTGCACACACTTTCTGCTTCCTCGTTAGGCGGGGCATACGTGGTAAGTAACTGTGATGATGCTTCCTCCCCTGGAGGCCGGATCTGCACGTCAGTCACCACATATCTCCACCCTCCCGTTACTAAGCAAAGTCCATAGTTACCAAAGAAAAGAAATATATCAGTAACAGCAAATTACATGGGCATTTTTCACTATATCTGATGATTGTAGTTGTTTGAGCAGATTATGCCAAAAAGAAAAGCAAAAGTTAACAGATGAATGGCAAAAAAGAAAAAAAAATTTAAAAAAATTACAAAAATACTTATAAAGAAAATATTCAAAAAATATACACAAAATAATATTAGTTGCCCGAAATATTACTACTCACCCTAAATGAGTACTTTACAGAAATAAATGCAAGTCAAAATCACGATTTAGACCCCTTGGACTGAGAGTCCCTAGCCTGTCAATCCATTTAACTTCTGCTCTTTTTAATGCTAGAACACGATCTCCTCCTCTTTTCAGAGGTGGGACGTGTTGGATAACTCTGAATTTCAGCTCCTCTGATGTATGTCCTTGTTCTAAACAATGTCTAGAGACTGGCAATGATCTATTGCCCACGTGTATAGTTGATCTATGCTGAGAAAACCTATCCTTCACCTTCTGGGTGGTTTCTCCAACATAGACCAACCCACATGGGCACACCAGCATATATACAACAAAATTGGTATCACACGTATTATAACCCCTAATTTGATACTTCTGATCCCTATGTGGATGGTCAAAATCAGGACCTACCAATACAAATCGACACTGGGCACAACCCTTACATCTATACATGCCCTCTTTCTTGGGACCCCAAAACATTGCCTTATTAGGTGGTTTCCGTATGTCTGCATTCACTAATCTACTCCCTATGGTTGCTCCTCTGCGATAGGACATCATAGGGCCTTGTTGAAACTCTGGAATTGAAGGATATGCATCTTTTAATAAGTGCCAATGTTTATCTAATATGCATTTAAATTTGGAACTGGCAGAATTATACTGGGATACATAAGCTAATCTGTTACCTGTAGTACGCCGATCTCTTGATGTACATCCAAGAATCCCTTCCTTAGCAGCCTGTTGGTTTTGGAATTATATATATATATATATATATATATATATATATATATATATATATATATATATATATATATATATAACATGCAATATGCATCATAACAAAATTAGACAGGTGTATAAATGTGGGCACCCCAACAGAGATATTACATCAATACTAAGGGGCAAATTCACTAAGCGCCAAAGCGCCTAACGCTAGCGTCAATTCGCTAGCGTTGGGCATTTTCGTTACTTCGCAAATTCACTAACAAACGCTGGCGTAAATTCACTAGTGTTACTTCGCACCCTTACGCCTGGCGAATTTTCGCTACGGACGTAACTACGCAAATTCACTAACGTGCGCAGTGTACTGAATGCTACCTTTTATGCTAGACTTCCTTCGCCACCTCAGACCAGGCGAAGCGCAATAGAGTAGATAGGGATTGCTTCAAAAAAAGTTCAAATTTTTTCTAAGTCCCAAAAAACGCTGGCGTTTTTTCTATATTATGGGTTATAGGCTGAAAAAGATCGAAAAAATGTTTGGGGCTCCCCTCCTTCCCCCCTACATTTCCTAACTCATGGCAACTTAACTATACCGTGGGCACATGTGTAGGGCAAAAAAAATTGTCATTTGATGTTTTGAAGGTTTCCCAGGCATTTGTAGTGATTCTACGTATTCCTCCATTGAAATTTGAATTTGGCACCGTATGCAAATTAACCATGACTAGCGCAACTTCGCAACCTTACGCTACCCTTGTGCGCAACTTCAGATTTTAGTGAATTTGCGGAGCACTGGCGAAACTACGCCTGGCGAAGTGTGGCGAAGTTGCGCCTGGCGCAACTACGAATCTTAGTGAATTTGCCCCTTAGTTGAGCCTCCTTTTGCAAATGTAACAGCCTCTAGATGCCTTCTATAGCCTTTAATGAGTGTCTGGATTCTGGATGGTGGTTTTTTGACCATTCGTCCATACAAAATCTCTCCAGTTCAGTTAAATTTGATGGCTGCCGAGCATGGACAGCCTGCTTCAAATCATCTCATAGATTTTTGATGATATTCAAGTCAAGGGACTATGACGGCCATTCCAGAATATTGTACATGTCCCTCTGCATAAATGCCTTTGTAGATTAAGTGTGTTTAGGGTCATTGTTTTGTTGAAATATCCAACCCCTACGTAACATCAACTTTGTGACTGATGCTTGAACATTATCTAGAAGAATTTGTTGATATTGGTTTGAATTCATCTGACCCTCGACTTTAACAAGGGCCCCAGTCCCTGAACTAGCCACACAGCCCCACAGCATGATGGAACCTCCACCAAATTTGACAGTAGGTAGCAGGTGTTTTTCTTGGAATGTGGTGTTCTTCTTCTGCCATGCAAAGTGCTTTTTGTTATGACCAAATAACTAAATCTTTGTCTCATCAGTCCAAAGCACTTTGTTCCAAAATGACTGTGGCTTGTCTAAATGAGCTTTTGCATACAACAAGTGACTCTGTTTGTGGCGTGAGTGCAGAAAGGGCTTCTTCTTTCTCATCACCCTGCCATACAGATGTTCTTTGTGCAAATTGCTCTGAATTGCAGAACAATGTGCAGATACACCATCTGCAGCAAGATGTTCTTGCAGGTCTTTGGAGGTGATCTTTGGGTTGTCTCACAATCCTCCACATATGCCGGTCCTGAAATTTTCTTGGCCTGCCAGACCTGGGTTTTACAGCAACTGTGCCTATGGCCTTCCATTTCCTGATTACATTCTTTGCAGTTGAAACTGACAGTTTAAAGGATAAGTAAACCTTTAAAATAAGTGAATGTAAAATTGATGAGAGGGCTATTCTAGTTTACATTCATTATTTATTTTATTCCAAGATATTAAGGGATACATGTACTATTAATATGAATGAATTTTGTAACAACAACGCCACCTGCTGGTCAATTTCTGACCATTCTGACCACCAAGAAGTCAAGGAAGTTGTCAGGAGAAAGAAAGAGGCTGATAATCTGATCTGATAATCTTCTGCTTAGGAAAGATAAGATTTTTTTCTTAAGCAGAAGAACATCAGAGCAGCCTCTTTCTTTCTTCCTTGACTACTTGGTGGTCAGACTGGTCGGAAACTGACCAGCAGGTGGTGCTGTTGTTACAAAATAGTTTATATTAACAGTACATGTATCCCTAAAAATCAATAATGAATGTACATTGCAAAATTTCGTAGAATAGCACCCTAATTCATTTTATATTCACTTATTTTAAAGGTTTACTTATCTTTTAAACCTCTGAGATAGCTTTTTGTAGCCTTCCCCTAAACCATAATAATGAACAATCTTTGTTTTTAGATCTTTTGAGAGTTCCTTTGAGGATCCCATGCGGTCACTCTTCAGAGGAGAGTCAAACAGAAGTGCAACTTGCAATTGGCCACCTCAAATACATTTTCTCATGATTGGACACACATCTATATATACCATGTTGATACCAGCACTCTTGATACAAGTAATTAATTTGCCTGGGTGCAGGGGGGTCATCAAGTAATCTCCATCCCTTTAGAAAGATCCGCACTCACAGATCTTAAAATTAAACAGTAATTAATTTGCCTGGGTGCAGGGGGGTCATCAAGTAATCTCCATCCCTTTAGAAAGATCCGCACTCACAGATCTTAAAATTAAACAACTTACTTTATTGTAAAGCAAAAAAATTAACGTTTAGGCCCAAACCCAGGCCTTTCTTAAAGTGCAAAAAATACATATATATTTTCCAAGTTGTTGTGGATTTATGGTGCAGGTAAAGGTGTACTATGATTTTAGAAAATCCTTGTTTTGAGACCTTGTATTTTCAGAGGTTAAAGGGATAATACAGTAGCATTTACTGGTAACCTGACATAAACATCTGGCTAAGGCCCAAGCTTCACCCAACAGATATGTAGCTGACATAGATATTTTAGAACAAGATTGTGTAGGAGAAACTGCAGCACTTATAATTACTGCTCCAGCCTCTGTAATATTTTCAGTATGCACAAGGCAAAAAGCATAATGGTCTAATGACAGGTGTGGAGAATGAAATAGTAATGACCAATATGTTTATTCATCCCCTTATAAATGTTTAATTTCTTCTCTTGATTGCTTTTTTGAGTCTGAAGCATTCTGTTGTGTTTTCATTCCATGTCTTAAGCTGGCCATAGATATTGAGATTTTTAAAAGATCTGATCGTCATCGTGAGACCACGATTATCTCGGAACGATCGTACGATTGTACAAATTGTCCATCAACTAAAAATACCAATTTGCCAGGAAAACAAAGGGGAGCTGCCTGCTTGGCCCTGCAAACATAGATAGATTGCACTGGGACCGACAAAGATTTTTTTAACCTGGCCGTTCAATTTCCTGACAGATGTCGGCCGAAAAATCGAAAGATGTTCGAACATTCGAATCCCACTAACCGCACGATCATTTCGAAGGATTGGTCGGACATTGCTAAAATTGATTGTTCGGCAAGAGAAATCTTTGTGTCTATGGGGACCTTTAGGCATGCCCCTGAATTACAAAGAATAAGCTTAAAAGAACTGTATATTGCATTGCTTGTATTTCAGGGCTGGAAATCTATTGCCTGTCTACAATCACTTAGTAATATTCATAAGCTATATTCATGGATGCAAATGTGAATACCATGTTACCTCCACGTAAAATGGGACATCAATTTATTTGTGGGATAAGTTAGAACTGATTGTCGTGTAGATCTGATGTTCAACCCTAAACCACAAAAATACATGTTTTGTTGATATCATTACTGCACAGCCTGATGAGTCAGTAGCTCTGGTATTACTGACATCTGGTACTGGAATAACCTTTACAAATCCTCCTGTGCTGTATGGATATTAGACAGAATGCTGAATGTTGGATGAAAGTACAGTTTGGGAATCATTGGTCATGTATGACATGCCCCATATTAAACATTAAAAATAATAAATGTTATTGCTACAACTTCCTTTTTGAAGGTACAGGTATAAAATCCGGTAACCCGGCAATCTGTTATCCAGAAAGCTCCAAATTATGGGAAGGCCATCCACCATAGACTCCATTTTATCCTAATAATTAATATGTTTAAAAACAATTTTCTTTTTCTCTATAATAATAAAAAAGTAGCTTGTACTCGATCCAAACTAAGATATGATAAATCCTTATTGGAAGTTAACCCAGTTTATTGGGTTTAATTATTGGTTACATTATTTTTTAGTAGACTTTAGATATAAAAATCCAAATTACAGAAAGATCCGATATCTGGAAAACTCCCAATTCCCAAGCATTCAGGATAACAGATGCCATACCTGTACTTACTGTTCTATTTTTCATATTGGTCACAGCCAGAAGCCTGTGATTGTAATGTCTTGGATTAGCTCTGAGAATCTGCCATTGGTCTGATTACAAAATTTCAGATGTCACTGCGAATTTTTACAATACCAGGTTGTTATTTCACTGATCATGTCAGGATCCCATTATCCAGAAGAACAGGTGGGAGCGGACTCACACCCACAACAACTTTTAATCAATGTAGCCCGGTGCTCAGTAATAGAGGCTTCAGCAACCTCCCATATACATAGAGAAACAAATTTACCGTCACACAGGCATATGTTTAGCAGGAAAACCGTGCTTTATTGCAGTGTGGAAGTGCAATGTTTCGGGCCACGCCCCTTTATCAAGCATTGATAAAGAGGTGTGGCCCTGAAACGTTGCACTTCCGCACTGCAATAAGATAAGAATTTCTTACCTGTAAATTGTCTTTTCTTCAGGTCCCCTCAGGCAGCACACAAAAGAGAGATAGGTCCTCCTACTAGGGACAGGAAACAACATAAAAACACCTCCCCCCCAACATTCCCCTGTGTTAGTTAACAAGATCCACACACACAGAGGTTGCTTTGACAGAATTTTAATCAGGGGGAGGGATAAATGGTGCTGCCTGAGGGGACCTGAAGAAAAGACAATTTACAGGTAAGAAATTCTTATCTTTCTTCAGGTCCCCAGGCAGCACACAAAAGAGATTTTGAAAAGATCAATGGGAGGGAACGAAAACTGCCTGTAACACTTTCTGGCCAAAAGCAGCCTCCCTTGAAGAAAATACGTCCAGCTTGTAGTGCTTGGAAAACGTATGCATCGAAGTCCATGTTGCAGCTTTACAAATCTGCTCTGCCGATGCTTCCGCTCTCTGTGCCCAAGTCGTGGCCACTGCTCTAGTCGAATGGGGTTTGATTCTCGCTGGCGGAGACAAGTTTCTGGACTCATACGCCAAAACAATAACCTGCTTTAACCACCTTGATATCGTAGGCTTTGAAGCAGCTAACCCCCTAGACGGGCCTGAGAAGTTGAGGAAAAGATTATTCGATTTCCTGAACTGCGCCGATCTAGATAGGTAATAAATCAGGCAACGTCTGACATCCAACTTATGAAGCTTGCACTCTTTATCCCCCACTGGATGTGGGTAAAAGGATGGTAAAACAATCTCCTGAGAAGAATGAAAAACCGAAACCACCTTAGGAACAAAGGAAGTAGGAAGTCTCATCACCACCTTGTCAGGAAATATTTGAAGATAAGGATCTTCTATAGAAAGACTTTGCAGTTCCCCCACTCTCCTAGCTGAAGTGAGAGCGACCAATATTATAGTCTTCAGCGTCAAAAGCTTAATATGAATCGAGGAGATAGGCTCAAACGGGTCTTCAGATAACACCGACAGGAGAAGATTGAGATCCCATGGTGGACAAACATCCCTAATAGTAGGTTTTAACCTACTTGTTGCTTTGATGAACTGCTTGATAAGGAGATTCTCACCTAGCGGAATGCTTTTCATTGCACCCAAAGCCGACACTTGAACCCTAAGGGTAGCCGGTTTCAAACCCATATGAAACCCCTCTAGCAGAAACTGAAGTATCTGAGGAACAGAAGCTTTGTAAGGATCAATAGAACGGTCTCCACACCAGAAAGAAAATCTTTTCCAAATTCTAGAATAAATCTTATTAGTTCCTGTTTTTCGACTATGAACCATGACAGCAATAACTTCGGACGATAGCCCTTGCTGTGTTAACGATTGCCATTCAGGATCCACGCTGACAGAGCTAGTCTGCTGGGATCCGGATGGTTCACTGGTCCCTGGTGAAGCAGAGTTCTGCTGGAGCCCAACAAAACAGGATCTTCCTCCGCCAACTCCAGCAGAAGAGAAAACCAAGCCCTCCTGGGCCAGTATGGAACTACCAGAATGACTCTGGCTTTGTCCAGCTTGATCTTCTTCAGAACTCTGGTAATCATCGGAAGTGGAGGAAATATGTATCCCAGACTGCCTCTCCAACATTGAAGCATGGCATCCACTGCTACTGGTCTGTCCTGTGGAAACTGGGAATAAAACCTTTCCAACTTGGCATTTTGTCTTGTAGCCATAAGATCTGTGGTCGGACGGCCCCACCGCTGACTCAACATTTGAAAGATTGATGGATTTAGAGACCATTCTCCTGGCAACACCAACCTGCGGCTCAGAAAATCTGCTCTTATGTTGTCTGAACCTTTTATGTACACCGCTTGTAGCGTCTGGAGATGTGTCTCTGCCCAAAAGAGAATCTTGAGGGTCAATTCTAGCAAGCTCTGACTGTGAGTCCCTCCTTGTCTGTTCAGATGAGACATTACAGTAGTGTTGTCTGTTCTGATCTTTACTGACCGACCTCTGGTTAAGTGTGCCGTTACTTTGAGAGCTCTCCAAACAGCCAGGAGCTCCCGGTGGTTGGAAGAGAGAGATGCTTCCTGGGGAGACCACATGCCTTGCCAGACATTCTGCTCCAGAGTTGCTCCCCACCCTTGCCTGCTGGCATCGGTGGTGAGAATAAGCCATTCCTTTATGACCCATGGTACACCTTTGGACAAGTTCGGGTCCTTCCACCAGCTGAGCGAGTGCCTCACATGAGGGGGTAACATCATGAGATTGTCCAGAGAACCCTCTGTGCCATCCCAAACTCTCAATATTGCTCTCTGAAGAAGCCTCATGTGCAGTCTGGCCCAAGGCACCGCCTCTATAGTCGCAGTCATCGTTCCTAGAGCTGACATGGCCTGCCTGACCGGGACTTCTCTCTGCTGAGAGAGACCTAACAGGGACCTGCACAGGCTGATCTTCCTCAGCTGAGGAAGGAAGGTACGGCTCTGATCTGAGTCCAGCAGGACCCCTAAGAACTGTTTCCTCCGAGACGGCTTGAGACTGGATTTCTGATAATTGATCTTCCAACCTAAAGTCTCTAGACAGGAAATCGTCTTCTGGAGATGACTGAGAAGAAGACTGCTGGAAGACGCTTTTACTAGCCAGTCGTCTAAATAAGGAACGATTGGAATCCCTTGGGTTCTTAGAAAAGCCACCACCACCACCAAGACCTTGGTGAAGATTCGAGGAGATGAGGACAGACCGAATGGTAGGGCCGCAAACTGATAATGACTTGTCTTGTGCTGATCTCTGATGGCAATCCTCAGAAATTGCTGATGTTCCTCCCAAATCGGAATATGGAGGTAGGCGTCCTGCAGATCGATTGTTGCCATAAAATCTCCTTCTTGCAAAATTGAGACTGCTGATCTGACGCCTTCCATCCTGAAATGAATCTTTTTCATGAAGGTATTGAGATAAACTAAATTGATGATCATCCGGAATTTGCCTGACCGTTTGGGGACCAAAAAAACGGAGGAATAGATCCCTCTTCCTTCCTCGCCTCGTGGAACAGGAACCAAAACACGGGACTGCACAAATTCTTGAATTCCCCTGAGAAGAAATGTTCTCTTCACAAACTCCCTGGGAACTTTTGTGCAAAGAAAACGAGGTTTTGGGTAAGAGGCCAACTCGAGCCTGTACCCTTCCTTGATGATACTTAGGACCCAAGGATCGCTGGTGATCCTTGTCCATTCGTGAAAAAAATAACGCAGTCTTCCCCCAACCGGTCTGAATAATCTGGCGTCAAAACTGATCCGTCTTGCGGGATCCCTCAGACTTAACTCCTCCTCTCTGAGGCTTACCCGGCCTGCCACGTACGGAACGGAAAAAAGTCTTCTTCCTTTCTCTCGAACCTTTATACTGACTTGATGGCCGAAAAAAATTCTTCTGAGGAAAAAATCGTCTGTCCTGAGGCAAAAACTTTTTTGTTTCACCCAACTTGGAAACTAGAACTTCTAACTCTTTACCGAACAAAAAGGGGCCTTCAAACGGCATGGCACACAGCCTATTCTTCGATGCCAGATCTGCCGCCCAATGCTTAAGCCACACCGCACGTCTACCAGCTACTGCCAACGCCGAAGACCTAGCTGCCATCCTAATGCTTTCCACTGAAGCATCGCACAAATAATCAGCCGCCAGCTTAATAATTTCCATCGAAGACCTTAAATCTTCACGGGAGACTCCATCTTCTATGTCTTGATCCAGCTGAGTAAGCCAAAGCCTAATAGAGCGAATAACACAAGCTGTAGCAACACCTGGTCTAAATCCTGCTGCAGAAGATTCAAAAAGCTTTTTGAAAGCAGCATCCACTTTACGATCCATCGGATCTCTGAAGCTAGCTCCATCCTCAACAGGAATAGTCGTCTTCTTTGCCAGTCTGGCTACTTCTACATCGACCTTTGGTGAAACATCCCAAGCGGCCGACACTTTATCATCAAAGGGAAACAGCGCCTTTAATTTCTTAGGCAGTGATAATTTCTTTTCAGGTCTCAAATGCACTGGAAAAACTCTAGGTGATTTTCTGCGACCCAAAAACATCAAATCTTGTTTCGAGCGAGGCTTATCCTCATCTTTAAGATCCATAGAAGATCTGACAGCCTTAACCAAATGATCAATATTTTCTACTGAAAATACATAAGCATCTTCTTTAATCTCCTCCTCATCAGATGAATCCATCAAGACTTCATGCATGTCGGGCGCCTCCAACTGGGGGGCATCAGAAGTACTTGCCTGAGGTTGAGGCTGCGCAGCAGTTTTAAACATATCAAAGGTCTGCTGCATATTAGATTTAAACCAATTCATGAATTGTGACATAGAATCGGGCACTTCCTGATGAAAATTTTCTTTAAAACAATCCGGACAAATTCTCTTCGGAAAATCCGGAGGAAGCCTAGCCTTGCATAATGCACATCTTCTAGACCTTTCTCCTTCCTGGTCTCTAGTTTCAGAGCGGGAAGACATGGCTGAAAGAAAGGGAAGAGAAAACAAACAAAAAAAAATTGCATACAATCGTATTATACATTGTCAAATAAACACTAAACAGAAAGGGGAAAAACCTACCAGAGCAGTAAACACACCGCACAGCAGCCGCAGTGTAGGGAGGCCACAAGAAACAAAAAGAAAACCGGCTTTTTAAAATTACCGCCGGGTCAACACGTGACCCGCTACCCGGAAGTAACCCTAACAGCGCAGTGGATGAAGAGACGGCTATTCTCTCAGCCGCACGAAGAGAGCGCCGCCGGAACGTCACGTGATATGCCGGCTTACAGGAAGCGAAGGATTTTTAATAGCGCAAGGCAGAAGGAGCTAACAGCGCAAAAAGAGAAGCGGCTAACCACTATAACAGCCGTATGGATACAGCACCAGCTGGCGCCTTAACCAAGAACTCCCAACTACCAGGGAGCGCTCCGGAAATGCAGGTAACTCCTCTAGTGATTTTACTTCAGGCGGAACGCAAATTACAGCCCCGGCTGGAGCCTCTAAAATTAACCCCCTCCAGGGGAATTAAAAACCGCGGACCCGCAGCTACGGGTGAACGGTAGCCCTAAAAGAGAAAAATAGGAATCCTGCTGGACGCCATACTACTCACCTGATCCCTGGAGACAGGAAACAAAAACACAGGGGAATGTTGGGGGGGAGGTGTTTTTATGTTGTTTCCTGTCCCTAGTAGGAGGACCTATCTCTCTTTTGTGTGCTGCCTGGGGACCTGAAGAAAAGCAAGGTTTTCCTGGTAAACATATGCCTGTGTGACGGTAAATTTGTTTCTCTTGTATCCCATTATCTTCATATCTGGATTCTGGCAGTCACATCATGCTTAGCTCCATAATGTATTCATCTAGCTGCCTTTTTTCATTACTTTGCTTGCCCATTTTCAGTTTTACTGCATTTGTCCAGAGCTTCCAAATATGCAACAAAAAAAGCTGTAATTTTGCTTGTTACTTGTCACTACTGCTGAATCATTGCTTCACAATCACACGCTCATTAGCAAAGATTATTTACTGCTCAGTCAAATTAGGATATATAGTGACAAAGAGTTTTTTCTGAAATTAGAATACTCAGTGATCAAACAGATTCATTTTCAAACAAGGTGACTACAAGTCTGTTACCTTTTTTTTGCATGAACTGTTATTAGAAGAAGATTATCTGAAGCTTGTCTGACTCTGCTACTACTAGAAAAGCACAAGCATATTAGCTGTTTTGCCCTTTGCAATATAACACCTGTGCAGTGCACACCACACAGTTCTCTAGTTTGCCTGTCATTATAGGGTGTACTTTATTTCATTAACCTTACAAAGAGGCATTGTTTCACTGTTCAGTGGCCAAAAAATGATGTAATATGGGCTTGGGATATACTACCAAGATAAAATGATACTGGCTCTTAGTCAAAGTGAGACAGCATTGGACTGAGGTGTCTGGGGCTCACCAGGGCTCGTGTTTTGTTTGCTGGGGTGCAGTATATGAAGTATATGCCCAGTGTGATGCATAAAATTGCAAGCATTTTAAACAAAATAAAAAACTGCACCAACAAAAAATAGGGAGCTTACCCTATTTATTGCAGTAAATGCCACCAGCCCCTCAAAGTTTTGGGCATATACTCTTCCTTCATTAGTACAATTCCTTCATTAGTACAATTTTGTTGATTAAGTCCCACTAAACACATCTATTCTGCAAAAAAATGATCTTTATTCTCTTGAAAAATGGCCAAAAAATTGATTTTTACCTTGGATTAAAGGAGAAGGAAAGGTTAAAACTAAGTAAGCCTTATCAGAAAGGTCCATCTAAATATACCAGTAAACCCCCAAAGTAATGTTGCTCTTAGTCCCCTGTCAAAAGAAATACTGCATTTCTTTCCTTCTATTGTGTACTCATGGGCTTCTGTATCAGACTTCCTGCCTTCAGCTTAAACCTCATTGCTCTGGGCAAGAGCATGCTCAGTTTGCTCCACTCCCCCCCCCCCTCCCTTCTCTACTGTAATCTGAGCCCAGAGCAGGGAGAGACTCAGGCAGGAAGTGATGTCACACCACATTAATACTGCAGCTCCTATTCTAAACAAACAGAGAGTTTCTAGAGCTTTTTACTCAGGTATGGTAAAACATTCTACAGAATAAATATAGCATTCTAGCTTGCACTATTGCAGCTAATCTATTTGCAATAAAATGCCTCCGTAGCTTTCCTTCTCCTTTAACCTGTCTGTTTTACACATTTCTTCACTTTTCTGAAATGGTTCCCAACTCTTTCTTGATCTATTCGCATTTTATAATCTTCAGAGCTGTAGTCTCTAGCCATCTCTGCATCTTTAAATCCCTTTTTATATTCTTGAGCTGTCTCTTTCTTTTTCTATAACCCACTAATGCCTTTCTTTCAGCTTTTTTTATTTCTAGGATCTGTGCATTTATTTTCTCATCTTCAAACCTGTCTCATTCAATCTCTCTGCACTCCTTCAATCTCTCCCTCCCTAAATCACCAGTCTGAGCTTCATGTCTGTTCTTCGGAACATGCAGTTCCTCTGTCTTTAAAATATTTACAAACTATGGACCTTTCTGCTGCTGCTCTCAGTAATTTTGTTTTCTATTGCACAGCTCTGTGAAATATGTTGTCACTTTATAACTATGTGGTAATAATAATGTTTGAGATAGCTGTCTAAATTGTGGTAAATTCTATTCCAATCTATGGCTAACTAAAACACACATGCAGAGGGTTACAAACCAAAGGGGTTACGCCATTATTAGACTCCTGCCTGCTGAGAATTTGGTGCATCTAATGACAATTTTAAAATGCTGCATCTGACAAAGAGGTGTTTCTTGTGCAACAAGAGAACAGTTGATTTTATCTCCAAAACAGGAGATTAATATCTGTCAATATCTTTTCTACAATAGACATATTTTATCATTCCCCCTACTTCTCTGAGCTATTTGTGCCCATTATTAATATTGTCTTTTACAAAATAACAGCGTATTCTGCAGTGCGATACAATGGTAGATAAAAGGCAGCAACATATGAATATAAATACACGATAGCACGTTGTCAGTTGCAGACACATTAGAGAAGGAAACTGCTCCTAGTTACTCAGCTGATCTCTCTGCCTTTCCCTTGGTGTTGTCTAAAAAAATCATTTGTCACACAGTACTTTCTCCAGCACAGTAGCCCCCTTTTAGGACTGTCTGATTTGCTCTTTCCCATATCTCATATTTCTCATCTTTCCTGTAGCTCTCATCTTCTTTGTGCAAGTATCTACCTCTCTGTCGCATAATTTTCATTGCTTTATACAAGCAGTTTAAAGTCAGAATAAGGTCACAAACAGAATTAAATATTTTTAGAGATTGGTATAAAAATGTTTCTTTTTGATGAAGTATCTTATGTCCGGGTTTACTAATGCGTCAGTAACATTTTCTGCATCAGTACGTAAGTATGATACACAGCTCTAATAACCATTCAGAAAATGTTGCACTAATGTACAATTATCACATCTAAAATATTTTAGTAAAAGTATTCCCTGATTGCTGTAACTATACAATTATTTCATTAAAAAAATACAGAGTTGAGACCAACACCTCAGTTTCACATTTTAACTTGCAATGCTATGATTTGCAAACTGAATCTGACACATTTATTATTGTCATTCATTTTCATTATCAGTTGGTTAATAAGTTAATATTTATGTTACATGCACTAACTACAGATTCATTAAGTAAGCAGAGATAAAGGCATGTAAACTATTTTATGTACAGGTATAGGATCCGTAGGATTCGGGAAGCTTCGAATTATGGAATGGCCGGCTCCCATAGACTCCATTATAATGAAATAATCCAACATTTTAAACATGATTTCCTTTTTCTCTGTAATAATAAAACAGTATCTTGTACTTCATCCAAACTTAGATATAATTAATTCTTATTGGAAGCAAAACCAACTTTTTGGGTTTATTAAATGTTTACATGATTTTCTAGTAGAATTAAGGTATGAAGATCCAAATTACAGAAAAATCTGTTATCCAGAAAACACCAGGTCCCGAGCATTCTAGATAACAGGTCCCATACCTGTAGGTTGGATGCATGTATGTTTGTTTTGGTATCACGTTGTAACAAGTAAGAGAAATAAATATTAGCTTTAGTTACAATGTCAGATGAGGCTGTCTTGTAATTTTACAGTCTGATGCAGCCATAGTAACAAACACCTTTATTTAGTTATAATAATTTACATCTAGAAACACTAAAATTATTGGAGTCAGCAAAATTGTTTTTTATTCCCAAATTAGTCAAATCAAGCCAAGTCAAGACAATTTGGCTATAGGAATATTGCCTTGACTATAAGAAAAGTGTTAACAACTGTAATTTTTTGGACATATCAATAATACATTGCAGAAACAGATTCAACTTTTTCATGTTTTCTCAAAAGAAAAAAACAACAGACACAAGTTTTTGCTAGTATTGGTGACAATATTTTTTAAATTGGTTGTTCACATTTAAATACATTTTTGGTATGACAAAGACATTGATATTCTAAGACAATTTACAATTGGTTTTAATTTTGATTTTTTTATGCTTTTTTAGCCTTTTGTCCAGCAGCTGTCCAGATTGGACATTTCAGCAGCTATCTGGTTGCTTGTGTCTTGTTCAGGGCCGGAACTAGGGGTAGGCAGAAGAGGCAGCTGCCTAGGGTGCAATAATAGGTGGCACTGGGCAGCTACCTCTAAAACTGTCTTCTGCCTACCCCTAGTCATCTTTTTCCCTCTTGACACCTTCCCCTCTCTTGTCTCTCCCTCCCACCCCTGCTTTCCCTCCCTCCTGTCTTCACTCACCCCTCCCCGTCCATCTCTTCTTTCTCCATCACTCGTGCATGCCAGGGCTTGCCAGCAAGAGGCTGGGCTTGCTGACCAGGGCGGTGGCTTACCAGCCGGGTTGCCTGGGGCACCCGGCAGGCCTTGCCCGGCCCTGGTCTTGTTTACCTTAGCAACCAGACATTGGTTTGAATGAGAGACTAGCATATGAATAAGATAGATACTGAATAGAAAGATCAGTATCCCAGTTCCATACTGGTAAAATAGATAATATTACATAGTATACTGTAGATCAGAGGTAAGCAGCATTAAGCATAGTCAGGTTTGAAGCAGAAGGGTCAAGAACCAAGGATCAGTCAATACAGTAAATGTAGTACACCCAAGAACTCAGGAAGAACCTACATTTGGGCATTGAACCTAGTTCTCTAGTGTGTTAATATTTAAAATTTGTGTGCCAAACTGCATGGGCACTACTTGGATATGACACAAAGAGGATGTACTGGAGCACTCCTTACAGTAATGATGGTCATTACTGGCCATTCTTATGCCTTACCTCCTGTGTGCCAAGCTATTAAAATTCAAATAGGAATATTGGTCTATCTGATCATCACATTAAAGGGGAACTTCCAACGTCTTCCAAACCAAAATTTGAGAAAGAGGCCCACATAAAACAGAAACCCCTAATATATCCATCACAGTTACCTGTTTCTTCAAAAAGTATGAATAAATGCAATTTTCTATGTTGAAATCCAGCTGTTTAGCAGTTCTCTTTCTGCATCATTTGAAATCCTGGCAGGGAAGGAGGGATTAAAACACTGATGTTACAAATTGTAACAACTTCTCCACATCTTATAGACAGCATGCAGGAACTACATAACCCACAATGCATTGCACTGTGATGTTCCTTTCCTTATTGAATTCACATGTGCAGGGAATTGTGGGGTTTGGAGGATGCAGACTGAGGACAGCTGGCTGTTGATACAAAGTAACAGTAGTCAGCCAGCTCATCAAAGTAGTCAGAGAGATCAGCAGATGATCAGGGGGCTAGGTTTAAGGAACTGTCAGAAACCATAAAAAAACATGAAAAGTCTGCATATTTTTTAAATGATGTATATTGCAAAGAAATTATGTTTACTTTTCAAAAAGCTTAAGTTATGTTTTTGTGGAATTCCCCTTTAATATCTAAATACCCAACAAACGTATGCTACAGTACAGTATATTCTGTACTTAACTCTGAAATAATCCCATCACCCATAGTTAGTTACATATTTAGATTGGGTTAAAAAAAGACCAAAGTCCATAAAGTTCAACCCCTCCGAATGAAACCCAGCATCCATACATACACACACTGACCCCTCCATACACTCACATAAACTATACTCATACACTAACTATAGATTTTAGTATCACAATAGCCTTGGATATTATGTCTGTCCAAGAAATCATCCAAGCCACATCCAAGCAGCATCAGCCATCACAACATCACTAAAACTGTTTTTGTGGAATTCCCCTTTAATATCTAAATACCCAACAAACGTATGCTACAGTACAGTATATTCTGTACTTAACTCTGAAATAATCCCATCACCCATAGTTAGTTACATATTTAGATTGGGGGATCTGTTTGCTGCATTAAATCTACAATTAGTTAATGGTCTCATTACTACAGCTATAGAGAAAATTAGCCGAACAACACAAGCTGGTGTAGCGGGGATCTCCCCTGCAAGTTTATTTAGTCAAGTGATGTAACGTTTCGGGGGCGTGCCCCTGCATCAGACATCATTACTACAGCACCAGTGCCTGCCACGCAACCAGTGTCTAAAATTTCACCACAAAGCAACACTTCACTGGGTTGTGCAAAAAACTTTGTACACAAAGTTAAGGTAAAACATACTTATGAGCACTTATGTACCTCTGAGGTATGCAAAGCAGCAGAGGCCTTTTGGAAACAAGTACTGTGGACTGATAAATTCAAAATTTACTTTTTGGCCACAATCACCAAAGATTTGTTAGGAGAAAAAGTAACTGCATATGATGAAAAGAACAACCTGCCAACTGTTACACATGTGAGTGGATGCCAATGTGAGACAGTGAGCCAAGAACTGAACCGGGCATGGGGATGGCAAGACAACGAACCTAAACATGCTTCAGAAGTCGCTGTATAAGAAGTACACTAAATTGAAGGTTTTGGAATGGCCCTCACAGTCCCCTGACTGGGCATCTGTTGTTAGATCTTAAATATGCATAATGGCCCTATAAGACCTCAAAATTGGAAGTGATCTGCAAGGAAGGGCAGAAATCCTTATATGTTTGCTATGCTTTAAAGTTTGTGAAATAAAATGTAATATTTGCGAATATGTTTATTTTACTGATTCTTGCAGTAGTTTACTATGTTTCACTTACTGAATTAACTAGATATTACAGGGCTGTATCTGACGCAGGAGCTGCCAGAGGCTGCTCCTGCAATGCCGCATCACCCTCGCCCGCTTACTTGTCCTGCGCGGGGTCTGGGAGGAGGCTGCACCACTAGTGTGGAGCACTCTCTCACACAAGTAAAGCCACATTTCTGGTTTAAAAAACGGAAATTCAGCTCTTAAAGGTACCAGGAGCTGCTTTTTGCCGCCTCTGTTAGCCTATTTGGCACTGCTTCCTGAGGCAAGTTTTTCAACTTGCCTAATTGGTCCCTGGATATGTAATATGATAAGGGTTGCCCAATTTTTTCTTTTAACTGTATATATACTTTTGCCGCCTCTGTTAGCCTATTTGGCACTGCTTCCTGAGGCGAATTTTTCAACTTGCCTAATTGGTCCCTGGATATGTAATATGATAAGAGTTGCCCAATTTTTTCTTTTAACTGTATAAATACTTCGACATAAATTGGTGTTATGTTCATACAAAATGCAATCTTGTGCCAGTCTGTATAAAATGCCTCATTCTGGTGGTCCGGGCATGTTTGCTGTACCAAAAGACTAAACATATAGCTCATTGTGCATCTCCCTTTAACAGATGACGTTTTGCTATACAATATAATGGGATTTTCTGCTTCATTCTGCAAGACCCCCTGCCATTTTGAATCTAATACTCCTAAGGAGGCAGTTGCCACCAACTGTACAACTTTCTACTCAGATTCTACATCATTCAGGCACAAAGTCCTCTTCTCCTTATACTGTTACATTACTAAAAGTTATTTTTATGTTAGTGGGTGACACCCAGGCAGAAATCTGTGAAAATAGAAAAATGTGTGACACTTGACAAGGCTGCCTGGTTTATTAGGTGTTTTATACTCTATGAAATATATTCTCTCTGAGCTCATTGCAGCACAGATTTTGTCATTTTTAATAAGACAGGATAACATATGTGCATCAAGCAACTCCAGGAAGCTGCACATATGAAATCAGCAGAGTATAATGCAGAAGTGTAATAGCAGAGATTACAGTAAATTCTTATGGTCATTATCGGAAGTAAGCCCGATGGATTTCCACAATTCTCTGAAATCTTTTTGTAGGACTAAAAGGGCCAATGAGGTAGTTTCTGTAAAGATTCTACACTGTAGCTCTGAACAATTAGGGTTACAATCCTATTGTTAATAACTCATTTTCAAGTTAAAGTGCAATTATTTCATGTAATACATGGTATATAAATTATTCTTCTTAGTCCTTTTAGGAAAGCAAATTTTGTGTTTTAGATAAATAGAAATAAATGCAGTATTTACTGTCTAAGTGCTCAGTGGGTAAGTGCTCAATGGGTGTCCAAAACAATCACATATTTAAAGAACAACTAACCCTACCCCATTAAAAAAAAGTTCCCCTTAACTGCCTGCCATTGCCCCCCTTCTCTCTCCCTCACCACACCGTGCATTAGTCAAAAAGAAGCCCCAGAAAAAAAACCCTGAGCCTAACCCTAAAATGCAGAGCCTGGCATCCTGGGCATCATCTTCAGCCTGTTTTGTCGGGTCTCTTTTCTGACACGAAGCCTGTGGGAGAATGCATGGTTGGGCCTAGTCAGGAATCGTCTTCAACTGCGCATGCTCCCGTCTGCATTGAGACCAGAAGAGAATGTGAATGGGCAGAAGATGGTGCCCATAAACTCCGCTGCTCTGCTTTTTAGGGTCAGGTTTTTTTCCAGGAGCTTCTTTTTGACTAATGAACAGTGAGGGGGGGAGGGGGCAATGGCAGGCAGTCAAGATGGGCTTGTTTAACTGGGGGGGGGGGGTTAGTTCTCCTGCTCAGAAATGTCTCTATCTGCAGTAAATAATACTTTAATCATTGCATTTTCACCACTAGCATAGGACACTGCATACTCTAGTATTTAGGATCAGTTGACCATTGGGTTATTTCACTCATCATCACTCATCATCATCCAAATAGTTTATTCGCTGTTGACTATAATTACAAGGGGACATTATGTTGACTGATTATAACTTGGAATTGAAAATAGTGAAACTTTGCAAGCACTTCTAGGGTATGGAAGGAGTTAACCATCCCCACTTTGTGGAAGTGTAGCTATGCCCTGTGGTAGGGATGTGTTGCCATAGGCCCTGTCATAGTGATTGTATTTCCTGTTTCCTAGTCCATAAAATGAGAATGAACTCATGGTTTTGTCTCTTTCGACTCTATCCAGAAGGCCTGAGGCAGGATAACATAGTAAGAATATTAATCCCTAATTATATCTGATCCTTAGTGAAGTCAAGGATAATGACCTTGAATGAGGTAAAGATAGTGGCAGGATAGCACATTATAGTGAACTCTAATGGGATCATGTAATAAAATACAGTATACTCTGGGTGTATTAGTAATATTGGAGACAAACATCACTGGTGATGTTGCCAATAGCAATAAATCAGATCTTTGCTGTTGTGTTCAAACTTCTAGGTGACTGTTCAATCTAATTGCTGAATGGTTGCCATGGGCAACATCACCAGTGACATCTTTCTCCAGTGTTAATAAATACACCCCTAATTTGCCCAGGAGCAGTGACCAATCCACAGAAAGCAATTAATGGTTACCTGTTTAAAAGCAAACATCTTATTGGTCGCTAACTTCCTAAAGTTTACTGCTCCCTGGCAAACATTATGCCTTTTATTACATATAGGGGTATGAGTGTTTTAAGACAGACAAGGCTATCTAATAAGAGCAGCTTTCTGTAACAAAGCTGTGTATGGGGTTGTTTCCCAGTTGACTCTTACCAAGTTCAGGGGCTCAGGTGTGTAGGTGCACACACAGAAGGTACCTGTGGCATAAGCGATTCCCTTTGTGAACTTGGTTTGGGATGTAAATCTGTGCATTTACATGCTCAGTGTTCAAAGGAAGTACCACTCCTCTGTATTATTTCTTAATGAAATAGTGTTCTTGATTATGAACCTCCTACACCCATCTCTTTTTAGATGATCTTCAATCTTCTGTAGACTGCCTCTGACCTAGGATCAATGGGCCTAAGACTCACACTATTTTTCAGTGTTATTGTGGGAGTGGTATTATAAATAATATTGTGCATAATTAATACATTGTAGTTTAATCATAGTTAAAGGGCAAGAAAATCTAAAATTGCTAGGGGTGAAAATTTGTTAAGAACCAACTTTGAGCGAAAATAGCTAACATTTTGTCCCATGCTTGTACACCTCTTCTGACACCAGTCCAAGATACTTAGCTTAGGGACGTACCACTGGCAACAGAATAAACATGATTGTGGTGTGTCCCCAGCAAAGTGCCCTGGGCCTGTCGCTTCCACCTTGAGGAATTTTCTCTCTGGGGTGCAAATTGTCACCACCGGTGATTTATTTTCCATGGCCTTTAACAATTATGTGGTTGCCACCAACAGGATAGTTTTGCAGAATCTTGGCTATTAGATTTATGTAATAGTGGAAGAAAAATAAGATAATTTATAGAGTGTGTTTGAATATATTTAAAGATGAGCATGCATACTGTGCCACCAGTACTTGCGCTTGTGCAGTGGAATATATCACTTACAAATTTAATATCTCTTTACTGAATTTACAGCCAAATAGCCCATATCCTGTAAAGGACCAAAATGCTCCAATTTTCTGGTCAATATTTAAATAGGCTCATTCAGATAATGATAGTACCAGGCAGAAAATCCAGTTGATAGAAGAATGAACAATGGCTGACAATTTGAGAACCTGAATGGGACCAGGAAACAGGGGGATCTTTATTGTTGGGCTTTTGAGGCATTATTTATGATTGTGCAGTTCATACTGTATATTATCTGTGATTTTTCATAGTAGCTTTATTGATCATTATCAATATATGTTATTGTCCAAGCCTTCCAGATTCATTATCCTAGACCAGCTAAATGAACATCTGGTCTGGCTGGAATGTCAAATCCTTTCGAAGGCTACAGTATATGCAATGATAATTATATATATATATATATATATATATATATATATATATATATATATATATATTTTTTTTTTTTTTTATTGGATTCATTCTACTTTCCTGGAAAAGCAAAAAGTCTCTCCATTGTTGTTATTAATATTTAGTCAATCCATTACAAATCAATCGAAGTCAATCAAATCAATCGACTGATGCAGTAGTAAATTGTGATGATTATTGCAGATCAATCAATTGCTCCATGCTGATCTGTAGTAAATCAACCCTTTTATTTGTGTCTCCTGAGTAAAATATTAACAAATACAGAAGTAAAATAATGCTAGGTTGTCTCCCTAATCTGTTCTGAACTGATATGAAATATTTAATTGAGCCTATGATTAAATGCTGTGTGCATGAAACACATAAGGCTATGGTATGCCATACATTTGTTTGAAATAAAATCTACTTTCCTTTTACAATGTCTGCTGTGGGATCTGTAAGTTCCTGTTTGGGTGTATGTTATTGGCCTTAGCTGTAGGTCCGTAGGCCAGACCCCATATTATCACTGGTGAGCTCTCCACCCTATGGTTTTCCACACTTTTATTTTCTTTTTATGTACAGAATACTGTACTCAAGCTTCCCAAATGGTAGTAACAGAAAAGAGTAAGTTATGTGCATCTGCCCTTAATGTATTGGGGTATACACAAAAGGTCCTGTCTCACCACTAGGCTTGCATTAGAATTCATTAGGACTGGACAGTAATGTTATTAGTCACTTCACTACAAAATCTAGTTAGGTAATTACAAAGGTCGCCTATTTTGTCACATAAAGGAATCAGCTTTACGAGCCACCTTCCCACTTCTATTAATTGCATGTCAAAGCCGTTCCTGCTCATAAACATCCCCTGCCTGTGCTGACCCTGAGGGAGGAGGAACTGCAGGGCATTCAGAAGCTTTTATGGTACAGGGAAGAACAGTTTCCTTCCCCTTCTCTTCACTCTGTCTGAAGCTTATCTGTCTTATCTGAGCAGGAGGTATTCAGCCAGTTTAGCTTGGAAAAGCTGCATTAATGTATCCAGAAATAGCAGCAGGCAGCTGGAACAGCAGAAAGGTTTTAATGACAAAGCCTACCTGTGGCTCCCAATTAATTGTTTGATTCAGAAATCACATTATATGCCTTAACACGCATTGCCATGAAGCATATGTGTAATACACATTTTGTACACTGTATTACATAGTATTATATACTAAAATAAGACATAATTGACTGTCGATGTAAATAAAATTATACATTATATGGCTACTCAAAGCTTTTGGTCTACTGAATAGCAGATAGCAAGGACCCCTCTCAAAAATCTTTGGGTACCCTTAGGAAATCCCCTCCCCCAGCCCAGCTCACCTTGCTGCTGCTGAAAGATACAACCATACAACAGACTTCATGGTCTGGGCCTGCCTGTCCCCCCAGTCTGCATATTAATAAGCATATCCTATATTGTAGGTATGAGCTGGCAAAACTATATTACATGTTAATGGAGCTATCTTAAGGATAAAAAGAAGAATTCAAGCTTGGGAACTGAATTCCAAAGCAAACATGGTAATATTTCTAAAATCTTGTTATTCCACCAAAGAATTTGTAAGTCAAACAAATGGAAGCTCTGCTTTCTCTTTGTCATGTGTGTCTCTTTGGCCCCGAAGCCAAGATGGTGGTGCCCATAGCTACCACGTGGGTAGCAGTGGCGCCGGTGTAGCAAGACCGGCACGATGACGCCACACAAGCTGGCGCCAAACTCAAAATAACGCCCAGGATGCCGGTTCAATGCCGGTTCCTGATTCCTGAGTGTACCTGGGTGCGGTATATTATTACTAATTTGATTTCTGGACTTTGACCTCTGCTTTGATCCTAATTTTGACCCTTTGCTGCCTGCCTCACCTGTATCCTGACCAAGTCTCCTGTTTAACCCTTTGGCTACTGCGATCTGGACTTTTGACCCTGTGCTTCCTCCTTGGTCCGGACTTCTCCCGTTGGGAGCCATTAGGCCAACCGACACTCTTTCCTTAAAAGTAGGATAATAGCCATTTAATATGCAACAAACATTATGTGTGAAAGAGGAATGATATTATGTTGCAGGAATATAAAAGGAACCAGATATTTCTAGATTGTTGTCGATTGTCAGAAGCACATTTGAATGATTAGCATAAGTCAAATGTTTTTCTATTTTGTTACATTCCAGTCTGCCATTTTGAAACAGGAATTCTCGAGGCATTACTAAACATCTGACTCTTCACTGATCCTTATTGCTCTGTGTGTACATTGAATACTACTGAATATTTAATTTAGTCACAATATACAGGTACATGCTTTCATTTGTCATTTTCTTGATATCATTCTGAATGATGCAAAGCCTTCCAGCTTGCTGTTTTACCTAGTACTGCACTGCTGACTTCACGAGTGCATTATATATTTAGAAATAAATAATGTCAACTACAAGATTTGTTGATTCACTCAGCCCAAGTGAGTAACAACCTTGTTGATTTATATGAGATGAGACTGATGACACTATATCAGCAAGTTTAGGTCATTGAGAGCAGGAGGTAGCAACACTCTTAGCATGCCAAGGTGAGACTGTTTGACTTTGTCTGACCCTAACCAACATGGATAGGTTTATTGAATTCTGGCAGCTTCAGCAATGTCACTTGACAATGTTAAATAGTGACATTTAGTTGAAATGTATATTGTCAAAGGAACTAGCAAGCTTTCATGCATCCTTTATATGGTACCCTAATGCTCTTGACTGTATTCGTGAAATGGGACAAATTTGATGGTGGTAATGCATGCTTGGGCAATAAGCTGGCTTGATGACACCAATGTCATTCAACCAATATGCATGACTCTGCTACAGTATATGATCTCCTTAAGACTTGTACATACCTGTATATGTTAGTGAGACAAATTGACTCAGGATAAACATTGTACATCTGCAGTTTTGCTATCACAGCTGAAACAGTTTTGGTGCAATTTGTTTGGCCATTCCCCCCTCTCCAGTTGCTGAGCTGGTTTTCCTCTTTGCTGAAAATTGCACTGACCCAGGGTACTATTGTACTTAGTGCTATATAATTTGATGGTGCCCTAAGGAATTCACATGCGCAGTAACATGTGCAACTGCAAAGGATCCCTGGGACACGAAACAAGAGTAGTGCTCAATCGAATACAGGTATGGGATTTGTTATCCAGAAATCCATTATCCAGAAAGTTCCAAATTATGGGATAGTTGTCTCCCATAGACTACATTTTATTCAAATAATCCATGTTTTTCAAAATAATTTTGTTTTTCTCTGTAATAATAAATACCTTATACTCGATCCACAATATGAAATAATGAATCCCTATTGGAAACACAACCAGCCTATTGGGTTTATGTAATTTTATGGTAGTTTTAAGGGATTAACACTTTTCTTGTTCTTTAAGGATAGTTTACCCTTTTTAAACAATAGGGATTGTAGTCCTTATAGCACACAGGCATAACTTTCGCCCCCCCCCCCCAAAAAAAAACAACAGGTGTATGGAATGGTATTTGCTATTGATCCAAGGGCTCAGTGTCAATGGTGATATTTAATGTCTTTTTAATGAACTGTTTTGCTCTCAATTGCTATGGAGCTATGCAAGTTTTTCTTTAAGACATAATATTATTGTAAAAAAAGTTTCCTTTGAATAACTTGCATCATATCTGCAACAATATCTTGGTTATGCCACCCCCGTCTGTGCCCTCTGTGCCCCGAGTCTTTCTAAATTAGCTTTGTGTGATTTAAAACAAGAACATAATTTACAGTAGCTAAAGGAACAGCAAGCTGGCCCATTATGAAAATGATAAAATAACTGATAAATACAGTATTATCTTGAACACCAATGAGACTTGCCCCAGGCCAAAATTCTTGTATTTTATTGTTAAAAAATAGGCATAAACTAAATGTAAATTGTGTGCATATTAAGATTCTGGTAAGAGCCCTAAAGATTTAAATAAGAGCTGCTGTCATACTTAGAGGCTGCACCAGTGGTATTATTTTTATTATGATATTTTTCATCATTCACGGCAGTCCTTCCCCAGTGGAACTTTTGATCTAAATTTCCTGTCACATTCACACAACAGACTAGGGTTTATTTTATTAGGAGATGATGTTATGCCATTTTAAAGACACAGCACTTCATTTTATATACTCTCTACTGAAATTGTGCATGTTCTGAGCTTCCCCTAAATAGAAGGGATGCTTTTATAGAAAGAATGGGGAATTTGAGAGAGTGAGAGAATGAGAAAGAGCGTTTGTAATGCCAGTCATTTATTTGGACACACCAACTACAGTGTAATCCTTGAGGCAGAAAAATCATGAGGAAATTTTTCGAGTTATGACTGTGGCAAGGTAACACCGACTTACTGGAATGTGGCAGCAAAATTACTCTGGCCATAGAATTCACTTGTTCAGAAATGAACATAGTCCCAAGAGACCAGGGCTAAGGCTAACAACTACATGCCACAGATACTGTGCAAAATGACACACACCATTTCTCCAGCAGATTCATTTTATCAATTCTGTCACCCGTCTCTTTTTCTTTCTGCCTCTACTTTTGTTTTTCCTTACCTAGACTTCATCCTTCATTGTCTGTATTTCTATCCACTCTGGTCTTCTTATATGTACTTGTTTAACTTTTCTTTTTAATCCTCGCCCAAAAATATTATATAATTACAAACTCATCTTACATTTTTCTCCTACTTCTTTATTTCTGATATTTACCCTTACTATCCTCTTCCATCCCCACATCTGTTTTGCTCTTCGATTTCCAAATTCATACCCCAAGCTGTTCCAGTTTCAGTATGTACCTCTGCATTTTATTTTGCCCAACTTAAATCTTTGGTTTGTACCAGTCAGAGCTTGGGCTAATTGTACTTACATTACTTTAGTATGTTATAAAATAGCTAATTCTAAGCAACTTTTCAATTGGTCTTCATTTTTTTATTCTTTATAGTTTTTTAATAGTTTGCTGTCTTCTAACTCTTTCCATTTTTCAAAAGGGGGTGACCCAATCTAATAACAAATGTTCTGTAAGGCTACAAATGTATTGTTATTGCTTTTTACTACTCATTTTTCTATTCAGGCTTCTCCTATTTTTATAGCAGTTTCTTATTCAAATCAATACATGTTTGCTAGGGTAATTTGGACCATACAAACCAGATTGCTAAAATGTTTAACTAGGGAGCTGCTGAATAAAAAGCTAAATAAGTAAAAAATTAAAACCTATTGCAAATTGTCTCAGAATATCACTCTCTACATCATACTAAAAGTTAATTTAAAGGTCAACAACCCAGGGCTTATGTAAAAGCAGTATGTAAATAACAGTAGTCCAATTTAATGATCCTGACACCTATTTATACAATTGCTAGCTCACCTTCTAGCATTAGGATGTTTCCAATAACTGTAGATGACATGTTAATTAATAGTTATATGTATTCAATAACACAGAACAAATTATAAATAACAGCAACAATATAACAAGCAAGTAAACGTTTAATGTGACCCTCTCTCTCTTGAAATGTCAGGCTGATATGGTATCACTACTTTTCATTGGGTCTCTTAATGTGCAGTTCTTAGCTCTAAAGTAAAGTTCTTGGCTATGTCTGTTGGTATAATTCCTGTGAACCAGTTTCATTATACACAGTCAGTGATATATGAATCATTCCCAGCCTTCCTGTGATAGAGGAAAACACATTTGATTGGTTCCTCTGATAAAGTGATGCTGTACTTCTACAGGGCGATTCTACAAGGAATCACAAATTGATCTAAACCTGATAGCAAACTTCTGTTTATTTTTCTGGATTTCTGAATGGTTATAATGTAGGATCAGTTGGCTGATTAGATGCAGACACCAACCAATCACCTTGACTAACTTCAGTATATGTATATATGTCTGTGGACATCTGCAGGGTTTTGTTAGAGTTAATTCACTAATAGGACCTAGGCCCCAAAGTTCTTCAAAATAATTTATAATTAGTATCATTCTTTAGCTATCTTCCTCTCTCTAGCTGTCGCTTCCCAATGTGGTGAGCTGGGCCTTTGGACCATTCCAAACTAAGCATCATTTTTCTTCTTCTCTCTTGTGGTGAATGATAGGATATGATATGATAAGATACATTGGAGGCTTCTTGGGTAACACTTAATTGTCTTCCTATTGCTTGCAGTGAATCCTGTGGGCAGCACTGTGCTCCTGATGTATAAATTGACATGCACTACCTGCTATGCAATAAGACACGCAACACTACTCGTTCTATAGTTTATTTTCTAATATATTGGAGATACATTTTGAGCATCAGATACACTGAGGGGGTTATTTATCAAAGTCCGAATTTGTCTCAATATTTTCTGCTACAAACTCCGGTCAAATCTGCTCGGGTTTTTTGCGCTTATTTATTATTACATTATCCCGAAAATTTGCTTTGTGGGAAAAAATCAGGTTTTCACAATTTTGTCTGATTTTTCATCCAATATTCATGATTTTTTCGAATTTTTCACCCGAAAACCTGAAAACTTCGGGGTATTGCACGAAACCCATCACACATCAAAAAATCATTGGGACTTCTCCCATTGACTTATATGAAACCTTGACAGGTCTAAGGTGTCAGATTTTCTAATTCAGACTTTTCCATCCTCGGGGTTTAATAAATTCTGAAAAATTTGTGATTTTAAGTCCAATTTTGTAAAATTTTTCATGATTCAGAGTTTAGTAAATAACCCCTTGAGTCTCTTGCCCTAACCTTAGAATGTTATGTATTTATTTTTGGTTACCTTATTGTACTGTACCTAAAAGATTAGATATTTCCTTTTATCAAGTGGCAATTGAAATTTAGAATTCTGCATCAAACTCTCTTCTAGGTATCTAACCTTCACCTTATCTTTATGTTATTTGGAACTAACTTTGTGTATTTCCTCCTTAATGGAGTGGTTCACCTTTAAGTTAACTTTTAGTATGTTATGGAATGACTCACTCAAAGCAACATTCCAGTTGGTCTTCATTATTTATTTTTTTAAATTATTTCTTCTGACTCTTTCCAGCTTTCAAATGGTTGTCACTGACCCCATCTTAAAGGGATACTGTCATGGGA
This sequence comes from Xenopus laevis, assembly GCF_017654675.1. Lineage (NCBI taxonomy): Eukaryota > Metazoa > Chordata > Amphibia > Anura > Pipidae > Xenopus > Xenopus laevis. Next base: position 56,194,687 of record NC_054384.1, read on the forward strand.
AAAAAAAAATTTCCAAAATGAATTAGTTAATAGTGCTGCTCCAGCAGAATTCTGCACTGAAATCCATTTTTGAAAAAAGCAAACAGATTTTTTTATATTCAATTTTGAAACCTGACATGGGGCTAGACATATTTCCAATTTCCCAGCTGCCCATGTCATGTGACTTGTGATCTGATAAACTTCAATCACTCTTTACTGTTGTACTGCAAGTTAGAGTGATATCACCCCCTCCCTTTTCCCCCCCCAGCAGCCAAACAAAAGAACAATAGGAAGGTAACCAGATAGCAGCTCCCTAACACAAAATAACAGCTGCCTGGTAGATCTAAGAACAGCACTCAATAGTAAAAACCCATGTCTCACTGAGACACATTCAGTTACATTGAGAAAGAAAAACAGCATCCTGCCAGAAAGCATTTCTCTCCTAAAGTGCAGGCTCAAGTCACATGACTGGGGGCAGCTGGGAAATTGATATATGTCTAGCCCCATGTCAGATTTCAAAATTGAATATAAAAAAATTTGTTTGCTCTTTTGGGAAATGGATTTCAGTGCAGAATTCTGCTGGAGTAGCACTATTAACTGATGCGTTTTGAAAAAAAACATGTTTTCCGATGACAGGATCCCTTTAAAAGCAAACACTCTGTAAGGTTCCAAATGTATTGTCAGTGTTACTTTTTATTACTCATCTTCTCTATTCAGGCCTCTCCTATTCATATTCCAGTCTCTCATTCAAATCAATGCATGGTAGAGTAATTTGGAGCCTACCAGCCAGATGGTTGAAATTGCAAACTGGAGAGCTGCTGAATAAAAAGTTAAAAAATTAAAAACCACAATAATAAAAAATGAAAACCAATTGCAAATTGTCTTACACTATCACTCTCTACATCACACTAGAAATTTATTTAAAGGTGAACAACCCCTGTAAAATGTTCCACCATGACAACTGTCTGTTCTGGCAGAGAACATACATTTTTCTCACACTGTTCTATGTAATTGGTGTCATTTGCTAAATGATCATTTTATGCAATCACACAGTATTATAATACTGTACCTTATAGTAAAAATGCATTTCAGATAATAAGTAATGCAGAAATGCTTCACTTCCCTGCTTTAGTTTGTTGTTCATAAGACAAACAACAATATTTTGCTGCTAATAAATTAATAAATTAATTAATGCCCTGCATATGCTAGACAGGGATCCCCAACCTTTTGAACCCATGAGCAACATTCAGAAGTAAAAGGAGTTGGGGAGCAACATTAGCATGAAAAATGTTCTTGGGGTGCCAAATAAGTGCTGTGATTGGTCATTAGGTAACCCCTATGTGGATTGTCAACCTACATTGAGCCTCTGTTTGGCAGTGCACCTAGTTTTTATGCAGCCAAAACTTGCCTCCAAGCCTGGAATTCAAAAATAAGCTCATGCATTGAGGCCACTGGGAGCAACATCCAAGGGGTTGAAGAGCAACATGTTGCTCACGAGCTACTGGTTGGGGACCACTGTGCTAGATCATGTTGGGGGCTGCACAATCCTTCAATAGGCTAATTATAAATGAAAACAGGACTTCAGCCTATGGAAGGATTGCTGCACCCCCAGCCCAGTGTCACTGAAGCAACACAGAAGAAACTATTTTCATGGAAACTATTGATCATGCAGCACCTCCTTGATATGAAAATGTTCCTATGATTTTTAAAGGAACGTGTAGGTATCGCTTCGAAGTGGACCTGTCACCCAGACATAAAAAGCTGTATAATAAGTCCACAAAATGGTTCCTGCCTGCTTGCTATAATTATGAGTTCCCAGACTGATGGAAACAATATTTAAATAATTTATACAGTATAATTAAAGTTCATTATACTTGACTAACATGATAAAAGAGGATTTTTTATTTGGAATAATTTTTTTGGGTGATGGTCCCCATTAAGTAATTCTGAAGCAGCTCTGGGAAGGGATTTGCAACTCTGTAACTGTTCTAAATTGCTACATCTGTTGATACATTTCTTTTTTTCTTTATTTTTTTGTTACTTAAATTCTTATTGTAATTTTCTTTTTTACAGGAAAGAATAACAATTATAAACATACCCCAATCAAACAGTGTTCCATTGATACATTTATCTTTAGCCTGCTGAGCAGAATCCCTGAGTTTCATTAAAGGCAGCTGTTAGAATTGATACAATAGTTGCTAATATTCCACAAATACAGCCGAGAAATGTATCAACTAAATGTTGCAAAATTGTAACAGTTCAGATTCTGCACAAACAACGGAAAGTAAGAAAAAAGTCTTTATTTCTGGCAAACAATCTGCAAACAACTGAACTGAAAAAGTGTTTGGAAGGGGAACAACCCCTTTAGAAATGACATTATTGATATAAATGGACTGTGTGAGGGCACTTGTGAAAATAAAATTTTTTAATTTTTAGTAAAGAAGTAATATGTCCCCAACTATGAAATATAACATTTTGGGGAGTCACCTTTTAATTCAATGAAGATTATATAAAAACTAAAAATAAAATTTTCTCCTCAAATAAATTCTTCTCCATACAATACTTTCTCATTGGTTGAATCATTATTCAATATATAAAGTCATTTTGTATGTATTTCTATTAATGTATGCTATTTCTTGCATTAAGTGTGCTTAATATACTTATTTTTAATTCAAGCCAAGGTTGACCTTTTAAGTTAAAGCAGGTCAGCTTCTCTGCTGCATGGAACTATAAGTATAAATAAAATCTACCATTGTGTTGGTACACGACTCATGCTTCTAATTAGCAGTTAGATATCTTTAATTAGAATCCCCTGATCACAGTTCTATTGACACATTATTAAACACTCATTAAACCCTCACTATTAATGGTAATTTATGTACATCAACTTAAACCACATATCATCCAGGCCTGAGCATTACCTCTAAGTAAAGTGAGCAAACAGCAATGATATACTATCCTTTAATAACATATTGAATCAAATGTGACATAGAATCCAGTGTAGAGAACATAAATATATTTTTGCTGCCAAAGAATGTTGAAATTTATGTTGCATTATAACAGATTGTGAATAATTACTAAAGAGGCTATTTTCGATTGCCAAAGGAACTCACAATTTATGTAGCAATGTGATAGATTGTGGTCCAGCAACAAGTACATGGTACTGTTTATTGATCAGGGTTCCAGTTTGTCTTAATGTTTCTCACCTAAAATTATAAATCTGCAGAGTTTCCTGGTACCTTATAAATAACTGATATTCCTGAAAAGGTCTTGAAATTAAGAACATTAGGAACGTAGAAAGCAATTATTCAGCTAAAATTGTATATAGTGCCCAAATAATGTTAAAACCTAATATTTGTGACAGATTAATTATGCAAATATCATTAGTGAAAAATAAACATGTTTGCTGGTTATCTATTGGTATCCCTTGCCAAACTTTTGAAACTCCCTAAAGGAAAGTATTAGTAGGAGGAATAGGGAGCGAGAGAGAAACTTTTGAGTGAGGAATAGCAAAATATTTGTCTATAACACAGTAAGAACTAAGAAGAGCATTATAGTGAGTGATAATTCAGGTTTAACATTAAAATGAAACTAAACCATAAAACTAAATGTGTTTACAAATGCCATACTTTAAATGCTGAATTCATTGTACAGGTATGGGACCTATTATCTGGAATGCTTGGGACCTGGGGTTTTCCGGATAAGGGATCCGTTATTTAGATCTCTGTGTCTTAAATCTACTAAGAAATCATTTAAACATTAAATAAACCCAATAGACTGGTTTTGCCTTCAATAATGATTAATTATATCTTAGTTGGGATCAAGGTACTGTTTTATTATTTCCTGAAAAAACAAAATCACTTTTAAAAATTAGAATTATTTGATTATAATGAAGTCTATGGGAGACAGCCATCCCGTAATTTGGAACTTTCTGGATAACGGGTTTCTGGATAACGGATCCCATACATGTACTAGCCTATAGTTTCCGCATCTCAATAGCAGCAATGATCCACTAACTGGTCAAAAGGGAAAATCATCTTGGAAGGTGTCTGCGACTCTCACATGCTCAGTATGCCCTGAGCAGCTGCTAATAATCTAAGTTTAAGGGTCATTGAAAATTTACAAGCAGAAAATGAGGTTGACCAAAAATATAAACTGATGCTAATTGCACTGGTTTCTGAGCTAAAATTTAGTAATTATATGTATTAAGTACTAATTAGTCATATATTGTGACATTTGTGTTCTGAATAAACCTCTTTCGAGACACAGATCTTTACTGCTAAATGGCTGTGGTTGCCTTGAGCTGGTACAGAAGCCCAAAAAATGTACACCATTTCTAGTCTACTTCTTTGGTTCTTCCTAAATCTGTGGCTTCATTATGATGTAAACCTTTTTAGTAATTTCACATATTCTGCTGTGCTATTGCATGTGAAAAGTCCAGCTGGAAGTTATGAGGACCGTTTGACCTTTGATTGAAACAATAAACAGGCCATAATTCCAACTTGTACATGGCATATGGTTAGTTGTATATGATAGTTATATCATAATTATAAGGTTATATTATGTTGCTAGTGCAGTGATAGTATAACTACGTTTTTTGCATTAAGATGAGCCAAATTTAAGCCATGCACAGTAACCAGCTTTACAATGCTACTTTAGGAAAGGTTTTAAACTCATGGCAGAAGCGTCCCTGATCCTATTATTTCTGAGGGAAAGACAAATATTTAAATTTTTTTGCAAAGTGAAAGAAAATTGATTAAGATCATCCATAAATAATTTTGCTGTAGTTGTAGTATTAAAATGCATAATATTTTAGTAATAGCTTACTACGTCAATGAAATTGCAATCAAATATTATTTTTGGTTCCTGCTATGTCTGTTGTTATTGATTTTCTTTAATAAAGCTACAGTAAATTGGATTTTTTTTTGTTTCTTGTATACACAGCTTTTTGTTTTTAGAAAATCACTTATTGGTCGATTGCCATGTCAATCTCACAAAATCCAAATAAGGAATACCAGGCAGCATTTTGGACCTGGGCAGCCCTTCTGAAAACCAGGCTGTCCGGGTCAAAACTGGATAGGTGTCAAGTCAACCCTAGCTACTGTATATGTCTGAATGTTTTTATTAAAACATCAAGATAAACTATTTAAAAGAGTGAAGCAAGCATGTTTATTTTGACACATCAGCCACAACTGCTTCAGGCACAACTCCCCCAACCAAACTATGTTGGAATTCTGGGGGAAAATGCTGTATTGTGGGAAACAAAAGCATTGCTACTGCACTTTGCTCACTCTGCTTACTGTTGTAAATGACCCCTCATGAGTGAAGAGGGGTACTTCATTTTTTATCTCACTCCAAAACAATTTTTTACAATAAAAAGAAAACTTTCCAGTATATACAATACTAATCAAACATTTTCAATGTGTTTAAACGTATTTTTAAAAATAGGAAAGAACATGCCATTGATTGGTTCATCCGTTCAGGGTTTGGCCAAATCTTAGCCATTGTTAGCAGGATTTGCATTTGGCTGAATCCAAAAGCCTTGCTGAATTGAATCCAAACCCCAAATAAGTTTTAAAAATTCCACATACGCCCCGACCATTTCTGCTAGCAAATTGGCAATTTACGTCCTTGGCGAGCGTTCGAATTCGGTTTAGTATTACTGTTGACTTCTTGATGTATTTCTTGCTGCGTGTGCATGCTATACCTCTGTATGTGTAATCAAATAAAACAAAATGGCCCCTATACCTGCTCTGGTGTAGTTATTAGTAGCATTTGAGGATGGGAGAGAGCCAGCTAAGGGACAGTCTTATGGGGGGGGGCACAAGTTTTGAGTAGCACAGTTGTGTGATCAACTCAAGGAACAGTAACATATCCTATGAAATGATTGCACAAATACAAAACTGTGGCAATACAGAGAAGATTTTCATGGCACTTGCATAGAAACTACACGAAGATAGAAATCAGAGACATTTGCATTCATATAAGCTTTACCTAAAGAGATACTGACACCAGAAAATAATCTTTTTTTTGTAATTGTCATAACATTGTTTTTGAATGCTATTTATAATTTTGCCATACAAGTATTTGTGTAATGCTTTTACATTTCCTTTCTTACCCCCTATGTTCCTCTAGGAGGGGGCTGCCATATTTGTGCAGCAATAGTCTGTTAGCATTAGAAACTCTTAACTGACAGGCTGAGAAGAGACAGTCAGGTTGGCAAAACTAACAGTGAAAAACGATCAACATGACCCATAGGCAACTTTCAATGTAGATTAATATTTTGAAAATACATTTTTTAGTGTCAGTATCACTTTTATATTTCTAACGATTACAATTGTGCGTGTCATTGAAGTCTTGACCTATCTGAATCGTCAAAATTACAGTAAATATGTTTTCTATTCTATTCATTGACTTAATCTAATGGCTGTAGATTGAGTAGATCTGTTTGTAGTTCTGCACAAACATTGGAACAGAGATCAAGAGGCAGATTTATTAAGGTTTGAATTGGAAGTTCAAATTACAATTTTCGAGTTGGATTTTTGGTCAAAACTCACAAATTTGAGTTTGGAATAATCCAAACTATAAATCGAATTTGAATTCGAAATTTATCATACCTGGACCCTGGAAACAATTCAAATTAAACTATTTGCTACCTAAAACCTGCAGAGTTCATGTAGAAGTCAATGGCAGAGGTCAAGTGACCCATTTGAATATGTTAATATCCTTCCTGACATCCAGGGTTTTTCGGAGAAAAAACTCGATTCAAGTTTAGTCTAATTTGATTTGAAGTTTTCGGATCAGGAATATTCATTTGAGTTTAATACATTCTAATTTTTTCTTAAATAACCTCCCAGTCGAATTGTGAATATTCAAATTTAAAAACAAATTCACATGAATTCCAAATTCGACCTTTGATAAATGGGCCTTCAAATGTTTTATGTCATGCCCCATTTTTTGGAGGAAAAAAAAAATGTTGTTAAAAGTCTGAATAAAAAACTCAGACCTGCCAAGGTCATGTAAAAGTCAATGGCAGATATCCCGTTGACATTTTGAAGATATCCTGATCTGCTTTGGTTTTTTGTACAATAATCCAAAGATGTTGTGGCCTTTGGGCGATAATCTGAAAAAGTCCGTTTTCAGGCATCAAATCTGAAAAATTTGTACGATTCAGATTTTTTGACGATTTTATCAAGTTTTTTTTGTGAAAATCTATTGATAAATAGGGGGGGAGAAGTCAGTGCGGATTTGGTCGGAGTGCTTTTCAGAAAATAGGATTCTGATACATAATCCCCTTATTGTTATAATTATCACATATTTATAAAGTGCCAACAAATACTACAACACTGTAATATATTATAACGCTTCTATATATTATAATATAATATATAGAAGGGTATATACATCAAATATAGATATTTCATGCAAATAATCGCTACCGTGAGGTAAATAGGGCCCAGCTCATTAGAGTTGACTTGTACAGTTGGATAGTTTCTTCTCTAAATTATGCACTTCTAGTGCAAAATGTGGTGCTGTATGCAGTCTACATCATAAAATTATATAGGGCACCTACTTGCCTAAACCTAAAACTGACAACTAATTATCAAGCTAATTCCTTAACATTGAAAGATTTTTTCAATGGTTATGGACACATTACATTTATTTTCTTGATCAATAAATATAGCCACAGGTATATTTTATTATGTATGGGGAATGGGTTGTAATGTTTACCAAAGCAAGATATATTTGAATAGCTCAGATGACTTGGATAATTTTCAGGGTATTAAGGTATCATTTTCTAAAGGTAATCATGAATAATTCTCAAACAAGTAAAATGACAAATAGCACCACCACCCAGGACTGAGCAAGGCAAGTTCTAGTCCAGTGCAGTTTACAATGAAGCACTCTTACAGTGCAGTAGCTTAACAAAGTCAGTGTTATCCACAACACATAAAGAATCTCCCTTATTATATGGGCACAGGGCAAGGTATTACATCAATTAGTCACTATACTAGTGGCTGACTGTATAAAGTTATAAAAGGGCCCACTCAATGAAGATGAAATGCCAACTGTTTTTTAGAGATATAAGTCTTCAGTGCCTAAACTGAACTTGAAACATGACCTACACTATGACTGGGCTGAGTACTATGCTGATGGTTGCTAAATATAATGTTCAGGGTAGGGGGTAAACAATTTCATTGACTGACAGTGGGACTTCATAAATAAAAAATAGAAAATAAAATAAGGGATACGAAATGTTTGATACTAAGAGGCACATTTAAAAGGTTGAATTAGAATTCATGTGTTTTTTTTAAAACTCCCATAAACTCCCATGAACTCGGAATTCAACCAATCAAAATTTATTATAAAAATTAAAATTTTAAAAACTCGTTCCGAGTTTTTTCTCCAAAAAAAACTCGAATATCAGGAAGGCTGCAAACATCACCAAATTGGGATGTCTCCCAATGCCTTAAACAGCAATTTGGCAGGTTTTATTAGGCAAAGAGGCGAATTCGAGTTCTTAAAAGGTCAGCGTATGATAAATCTTGAAATTCGAATTCAACTCGAATCAAATTTGAATAACTCCTTGACAGATTTGATCATAAAAAACTCAAAATTCAAATTCGAATTTTCAATTTGACCCTTGATAAATCTGCCCTTAATTGTTTGGGACCTGGAATTTTCCTGATTCCTTGCAAATAGATTTCTTAGATCTGTTTTGCCATCAGTATGGATTTATGCTAGCTTCTCCTATAAGTAAACTTCTTTAGTGTCAGCTGGATCATTCAGTAATTTTTAGTAATTTGGATTTTCATACCATAGATTTGGAGCTTTTCGGATAACTGGTTTCCGGATAATGGATCCCATACTGGTGTATGCTATTCACATACAAAATATGAACAAGTCTTAAATGCCAATGATGCATACTTTAACTTTGGCTAATATGATGTCATTGAGTGCTTTATATGCCATTCAATATGAAACGATGCACAATGTATTTTAGCATGTGATGTTGCAGTCTGCAAAACCTAGAGTAGTTTGATATGCAAAGGAGTCACTTTACTGTGCTTCAATTTACACAAAATGGTTTTTACAGATAGTTTGAATGTGAAGGTCAATGTGCAATAAAATCTCTGTACAGAGATGTGCCTCATTTCAAGAATAAAGAAATCACAATTTTAAAGCTACTTATATTGTACATAATGCCTTATTGTTAATAATTACATTGTCCATAGTAATAATTGTGAACAAATTAAGTGTACATGTATTTGTGTACACAGTTTATAAAGAAGAGGAACAAATCTCTGGGAGAGAAGGATTTTTTTCAGCATTTTCCTTTCACAAAACAAAGCCCACACAACTGCAGATTCTTATTTTGTAATTAATGAGACATTTCCAGAGAAAATGGTTTCTGTTTTGACTGAAGCTCCACACTAACTAGTAAGGCTGCTGGATTGTTCACTCTGGAGTGGAATTTGTTAGCAAGGATTGTTGCAGATTTCATGATTTTACCTATTAATTATAATTTTGCACAATGGGCCTCCGTATATATTCTGCTTTAAAATGTAGAAGCAGTTTGTAGGTAAAAACAGCATTTTACCCTCTTGACAGTAGGGTGACAGCTTTGTATCTGTTAAAACAATGGCAGGGTTAATGAATCTCTCTTTCTGAAATCTTGGAGGAACTGAAGCAACAAATCACAGTGCGATTCACATTCCAAGGGGAGAATCATTACTGAGAAGCATGCTTAACAAGCCACTATTATAAATTCTCATTATGCCTTTATAATTTATGGCTGTCAGACCACTTTTGTAGTCGTCCCAGTGATTTGATTACATAGAATAATGTCAGAATTTACATTATAAATAGATTTAAATTAGTGGACCCTTTCCCTTCCTCCAAGCAGTGAACTTCAAATGATCCTAACATTCATCTAAAGCTCCCAATACTGCTTAGAAAGATGTGTGTGGTTGTTAATAGAGATGCAGAAAAAAAATATATAAAATTGTTTATCGAAATACCTGGCAGTCCAAGCCAACAATTCATATTAAGCAGCTCAATTTGTGAATAGAAATGGATGTGAATTCTCTAAAATGCCATTAAAATCCAATTAAATTGAGATTTCTGCAATAAAAGCTCAGCTCTGTAATAAATGCTTTCTTCTTATTTACATGCAGGGAAAGAGAAATGTTATACTGTAGGAGTATTAGAGACCCATATGGTACATAAAATGATAATGATGGTTAAATTATAAAGAAGAGCCTGCATCTACAATCTATAAAATACAGGTTTTAAAATTAGCAACAGGAAGGCAAAGAAAGCTAAACAATATGAGTTCTACTCTCTGTTTTGTGGCACTGTGCAAATCAGGGGAGATGTGAATTATATGATAAAAACATTTTTTTTAATCTGTAGGTTGTGTATAAGGCAAAATCTTATGAGGATAAAATGAAAAGCTCTTCGATTCTGAATGCAAGGGAAGTAGCCCCTGCTATATAAGTTCATGCTATTATTGTGACATTTCTTAATAATTCTAGATAGGTTAATTCAATATCAATGTATAGGCTTGGTCTTTGACAAACTACTAATTGCCTATATGAACTTGCAAGCTTGCTGCTACATTACAAGCTTTTGCTTCCATACCTGGCAAGATTAAAAAAAAAACCCTGTGCCTTTGCAGTTTTCTGCTAACAGGAAAACTCACCTGGAGTATCAGATAAGTGATCATAAACACTAGAGGCTGCCTAACACCTGACTTGTGGTGATTTTAACTCTTTTTTTTAAAAAAAAATAGGACATGTGTTGCCAAGAAATAGTTTATTCTTAGATGCTAGAGCAACATGTACAAACTTTAAATGAAAAAAATATTTATATGCAATATATGTGAAGTTTCTAGTTCTTTAAAGGGACAGTAGTGCCAAAAAGTATTTTAAAGGAATGACTATATCATAACATGCTGCCCCACACTGCTAAAACTGGTGTAGTTGCTTCAGAAATACTACTATAGTTTGAATAAACAAGCTGATGGGTAGCCATGGGCTAAGCTATTCAAGCACGGGATACACAGAATATAACAGGTATGTTTTGGAGAATTCCACTATACTACAGAGCTTATTTGCTATCAGTTGTGTATCCTATGTCTTTTCTCTTTTTTCGATTTAAATGTCTGCCCCCATCGCTACAAAGCAGCTTCTTTATAGAAACTATAGTAGTGTTTTTAAAGCAAATGCCAAAATTGTACCAGTACAGGGCAGCAAGACATTATATTTTCACTACTTTAATGCCCTTTCATTTTTTTGGTGTTACTGCTCCTTTAAAGGGGCATTCAAATTTAAATTGACCTTTGGATGCAGAAATTCTAATTTGTTGTTTTTTTATTTATTTATATAGATTGTTAAGAAGCTATCTAGTTAAGACTTTCAGCAGATATCTGGTTACTATGTTCCAATTTACAGTAGCAACTGACAGGGAATTAAACGAGAGGCTGGAATGTGAATAAGAGAGGGTCTGAATAGAAAGATAAGTAATAAACATATAAAAAAACAATGAAGTTGTAGCCTTAGCCAGAATTATTTTCAGTGGTGAGGTTGGTGAAGGGAAGAAGATGACAAATAATTGAAGTAAGAAAACACATCTTAGGGACACCCCTGTACTCAAGATTCCGCTCTGGGGGTTTGCTCAGCCTCGTGACTTTCTTGCTCACTTCAGACTATGAAGTCACTTGGTCTGCTCCTTGCATACCAAGTCGACAGGGGAGCCTTCCTGTGTAAAGTGAGCTCCACCAAATGAAATGGACCACAGAATTGTCTGGCTGGCCTGTTCCTTCTAGGGCAAGGCAGCAAAATCCTTTAAAAAGAAAGTAAATTCTAAAATAGAATAATGCTAAAAATGCTGTATTTTGTATACTAAAAAAAACATGAAGTTACTGCACCACAAACCTAATGAAACAAATTATTTATGCTTTCAAAGTTGGCCACAGGGGGTCACCATCTTGTAACGTTGTTTAACATCTTTGCAAGATCAAGACTACGCACATGCTCAGTGTGGTGAGGGCTGCTTATGGACCGTCATAAATGATCAAAACAGAGAGACAAAGCTGATTGAGCTTTGCATGGCTGGGAAGTAAGGCAGGGGCTCCCCCCCTGCAGAGCAGTTAGGGACCATCTGACAATTCCTATCCACAGCAGTAAATGAAGAAAGAATTTCACTGCATACAGTCAGGTTTCTTATAAAAACTGTTCACATTTCTTAATTAAAGTATATTGGAGATATATATATTTATTTTTATTTATTTTTATTTTTTTAAATAAATTCATGGGGGATCTTCAGGGTTTCATTGTATTTATTGATATGCTTAGCATGAAAGCTCTACCAAGTCTTGTTTTAATATAACTTACTTTTGTAAGGAATAAAAAAAGGGAATCTATAGTAAATTGTTGTAGGTCTTAAGGTATAGTCCTGAATATTAAAAATTGTCTTTTTTATGCAAAATTGTACTTTATTATTTGCTTTATTAGCCACTGAATGACACTGCCTAGAGTTGCAAAGTTTGTTATTCACAATAATCCTCAAATTCTTCTCAATGCCTGGTTGAGTTTTTAAAGAGAAACCTAGAATTTTTAGAGGAAACAAAACTTGACTTTTTTGAGATTTATTATGCTCCAAAAACCAGCATCCGCCAATACTCTAGCTAAAACCTGTTGAAGTCAAGTACAAGTCAATGGCAGATGTTCCCTATTACTATTGGAAGATGTTTTTGCCTTCATGGTGTTTTTAAAAAATTTCAGCTATTTTCATTCAAAAACTAAAAATTTTTTAGTTTTTGGGCGACAATTCAAAAAAGTCCCACTATTTAAATTGTTGCATGATTTTGTTGAGACATCTTATGCACATACAACTTTTGCTTGGATTTTTGTTTCTAAATTAAGCCAAAACGTGGTTGGAAGTTAGGTCAAATTTTTATTTTTAATACAATTAAAAATTCAGCTTTATTTTACATTTTTTAGCCCCACTGACTAGTTTATAACTAAAAGTAAAGAAAATATTAAAAAAAACACTAATTAGTATACGAATGCATATTTTTCTTCACACTCAAATTAATGTTCTTCATTTGCAGATGGCTGCTAATGTGCAGATACAAAGAAAACAAGATTAATTAAGACAAACCGGTAGATTTTAGAGCCTGTAGCAGTTCCATTGGAGTGTTCACGCTCTGTAATACATCACTGACATTTGTGATACACAATCTCAACAGCCAGCACTACTGTTATTGCATGTATTTTGGTTATGTAGCAATGTCCATTCATTATAATTGAATTCCATTGAACCTAAATAGTTCTATGTTTTTACTCTACTGACTCAACAAACCCTGATTGTGCTGCAAAGTAGAACAAATTGCCCGTAACCAAATGACCTGTTTAATAAGTAATCATAAACTATTGAAGTCCCTGGATCCATGAGGGATTGAAAATTTATTTTATTGAATTTTTGATAAATTAAATTAGCGTTATTGAGTGCATTGAGTTTCTGAGTATAAATGTAATCTTGAATTGCCCTGGTGTATGGTTTTAATACAATAACATGATAATGTGATGTATTGCTGTATGTTAGGGATTCCATTCATCCTAGATTGAATTATATTGAGTGTCCATAAAAGTTAATTATAGATAACAAGCTTGAAATAGTTTTGCCATCAGCTTAGGAATGTAATGCAAAATGTAAAGGTATATATATATATATATATATATATATATATATATATATATATATATATATATATATATATATATATATATATATATATATATATATATATATATATATATATACAGATGAAGCCACTTGGATTTGTGAGTTAAATGCGTCATGACTCAGGGTTAATTAAAGAAACTGTGTTATCTAAAGTTATCTTAACTCATTTAATGCATTTAACCTTTTCATTAGCATACCAAAGCACCATTGTTCACAATGGGGAATGGTTTAATTAGATGGGATGCTGTGACACAATTTTCTGTGTTAAATGGGATAAGGGGGATATCTGTGTTTAGTTATTCTGTGTCAAACAGGCAAACCAAAGTGGCTGCATCTGTATATATATATATATATATATATATATATATATATATGTGTGTGTGTGTGTTTTTTCATTTATTTTCTGTTCATGTAACAAGTGTGCTGGTATTAATCCTGTCAATTTGCAATGTTTCTGTATTTTGAGGAACAATTGCTTTAGTGGGTTTAATAATATGGTTATCTAAAAGAAATCAGGGTAATTTATACAGCCACACAAATTATGTGTGTTGTACAAGCAGGGTTGGACTGGCCAGACCTTGTTGACACGTGTAAGCTGTTCACAAATGCCTGTTGTGGCCCTGGAAGTTTGGAACCCGGTGGGCCCCCCAATGCTCCAGTCCATCCCTGTGTACAAGCATTTATCCTTCATATTCACAGGACAAGCATGTCAAATCGAAATGTATAAATCTGTAGAATATAGAATATTACAAGGAAAGGCTTTCAACAGAATTCAGCATAGAAGGAAAACAGAATGTCTTTAAACTGCTACTTAATAAACCTGCTAATATATTCCTCTTGTAAGAAATGAAAGACATAATGTAGCAAAGCAAAAGCATTATGGTTTTATAGGAAGGTTAATGGTGAGTTTGGTAGGTACAACCTGCATTCAAAACATTTTAGTTATTCAAGCAATTCAAGTTTAAACTTTTTAGGTACAAAGAGGTCAATAAGGCAAAAAAGCAAACAGACAAGATAATATAGAGGATCAAAGGGTAATTGCAGCAAGGAGTAAAATAAATCCCAAATATTTTTTTAAATATGACAATAATAAAGTTGTGAAGCAAGAAGGGTGAAATATTTAATATCAGAGAGGTGAATTGGTGGATGAGAGCAGGGAAAAAGCATACATTTTGAACAGATATTTATGTATTTACACAGTGGAAAAACCAGTTAATGAAGGTTTACTTTTTAAGAAACACCGTTCTAATAATTTAACTATTAATGCCTGGTTGACAATACAACAAGTGAAAGCAAACTGGTCCAAGACTGAACAGTATTTATACCAGGGTACCAAAATAGCTCTGTGAGTGCAAATGACTTTACTTTTGAAGGGGGTAAGAAGAGGTACAAAACTGGAATACATTGTAAATCACAATACTATAGGTTTGTGGCAGCATGGTTTCATGAGCAATAGATTTTCAGACCAATTGTATTGCCTTTTATAAAGAGTTGAGCAGAAGCAAAGTCTGGGATGTCAGTGGATGTGATCTTCTGAAGGATATATTACAAAGATCAGTGATAAATACAACATTTTATAGGACCAGTTTTATTAGTGTAGTATTGGTGGAGTGGTATTTTGCATTACAATTTGTTTGTTAATGACCTTGAAGATGGCATTATAAGCACTGTCTTTATTTTTTCCGATTAAACTACTACTAAACTAACTACTAAAGCGATACTGATACGTTCCTATAAAAATCATAGGAACGTGTCAGTATCAAGTAAATGCTACACCTCAAAGCCCCACACAAAGGCGCTGCCATTCCAAGTACACAGAGGCCCAAACAGCCCCCTACCAGCCCACTATATGGCAAATGTCTATGGAACCATACAGCAGCCCCTCTGGCATTTGCCAGAACCCACAGATTGCCAGTCAGGGCTTGTCCCCCAGCGTTCACCCGACCCTCCGTCGCTGCTAAATGTTCCTCTGTAGCGTTTCAGTGATGCTAGGATGGGGGTGGTGCGATCCTTCCATAGGCTGATTATGAATGAAAACAGGAATTCAGACTATGGAAAGATCGCTCCGGCCCCAGCCCAGCGAAACAATGCGGAAGATCTGTTAGTAGTGTCAACGGGTCAGTGTTGTCATTGGGCTGTGGGCAGCTTTGAGGGGGGCTTTCACGGGAACTATTCCAGGTGCAGCATTTACTTGATACTGACACATTCCTATGATTTTTATAGGAACTTATCAGTATTGATTTAACAAGGAAGTAACAGAAGTGTTAAATCTTGTTATAGGGAACTGACTTGTCTGAAATTAGTAGCCTTTGGAATAATGGTGGGTGGACTTCTCTTCTCTTCTGAAGTGAATATTTATGGTTTTAGTGTTTTTTTTTTCTTTTTTCACAAGTTTAATAACTGAATAAAATGATTATTTGAAACCATTTTGACTCTAAGCAGATGATAATTGTCACTAAATATTAAGTCTTGAATGAGTTCTAATGTGACCCAGTGCCAATGTAATCTTTCAGTACTACAGTATCATACATGGTTAGTAAAAGAAATTACTGCAAAGAGAATCCCTAGACAATATTTTGCAATGTCAAGCTATTTGTGAATGGGTTGATGCACCCCTTCATCACTTTCTTTACTTCTTAGCCTTCCTCATTCTTTATCCCTGCCTTCTACGTGCTGTTGATGTCAACTTGATCTATTATTCTGCTGATATGTCATGTAAGCTTACCACTTTACCTGAATGAAAACATGGACCTAAGGTGTAATTAAGCCATGGTCTAACCTTTTAATAAATATATATATATGGATTATATAGAGACTTACAGTTAGGTCCATAAATCTTTGGACTGAGACAACCTTTTTCTAATTTTGGTTCTGTACATTACCACAATGAATTTTAAAAAAAATTCAATTGGACAATTGACTCAAAGGCTTTTTTTATGGGCAGATGTGGGCAATTTCTTTATTATGTCATTATCAATTAAGCAGATAAAAACCCTGGAGTTGATTTGAGGGGGGTGCTTGTATATGGAATATTTTGTTGTGAACAGACAACATGTGGTCAAAGGAGCTCTCCATACAGGTGAAACAAGCCATCTTTAAGTTGCAAAAACAGAAAAAACCCATCCGAGAAATTGCTACAATATTAGGAGTGGCAAAATCTACAGTTTGGTACATCCTGAGAAAGAAAGAAAGCACTGGTGAACTCAGCAATGCAAAAAGACCTGGACTTCCACGGAAGACAACAGTGGTGGATGATCGCAGAATCATTTCCACGGTGAAGAGAAACCCCTTCACAACAGCCAAACAAGTGAACAACACTCTCCATGTCAGGCTTACCGTCTGATCCAACGAGGAAGGAGCCGGAACTTGTAGCGTACGAACCCACAAGCGCCTCGCACAACACTAACCCACCTGGAGTGGAACAGGGAGAAGTGAAGTGACGAGTAGCCAATGGGACTAACCGAAGCGAAGTACAGAGGGTTCAGGCAAAGCAAAGTCAGACAGGCCGAGGTCGGGGCAGGCAGCGAAGAGTCGTAACGAAGTCAGGCAAGAAGATCAAGGCAGGCGGCAATAGACAATCCGGGAACAAGCTGAGGTCAAACACAAAAGATCAGTAGAATTCAATGCTAGGGTTTCAGTCAAACAACCTAATAACCAGGCAAAGAGTCACAGTTCAACTTAGGATTAAATAGCGCTTATTTGGCGCCAAACTGGCGTCATCACGCTGGCGTCGCACAGCTGACGTCAGTGCGTCCGTCATCGGCGTCCGTCGCTGACGCCCTTGCGTCGGCGACCGTCGCCGGCGTCCAACGCTGCGCACCGACGCGCATCGGTTCCCCGATGGGCGCGCCTGCACCTGCGCCGGAAAGGACGTGACAGCAGATCCTTACACTCCAGGAGGTAGGCATATTGATATCCAAGTCTACCATAAAGAGAAGACTGCATAAAAGTAAATACAGAGTGTGCACTGCAATGTGCAAGCCACTCATAAGCCTCAAGAATAGAAAGGCTTGATTGGATTTTGCTAAAAAATCATCTAAAAAAGCCAGCACAGTTCTGGAAAAACATTCTTTGGACATATGAAATCTAGATCAACCTCTACCAGAATGATGGCAAGAAAAAGTATGGAGAAGGCGTGGAACAGCTCATGATCCAAAGCATACCACATCATCTGTAAAACATGGCGGAGGCAGTGTGATGGCTTGGGCTTGGCTGTCAGTGGCACAGGGACACTAGTATTTATCCATGATGTAACACAGGACAGAAGCAGCCAAATGAATTCTGAGGTGTTCAGAGACACTGTCTGCTCAAATCCAGCAAAATGCAGTCAAACTGATTTGGAGGCATTTCATAATACAGATGGACAATGGCCCAAAATATACAGCCAAAGCAACCCACGAGTTTATTAAAGCAAAGAAGAGGAATATTCTTTAATCGCCAAGTCAGTCACCTGATCTGAACCCAATTGAGCATACATTTCACTTGTTGAAGACTAAACTTCGGACAGAAAGGCCCACAAACAAACAGCAACTGAAAGCCACTGCAGTAAAGGCCTGGCAGAGCGATGGTGATGTCCATGAGTTCAAGACTTAAGCCTGTCATTTCCAGCAAAGGGGTTTCAACCAAGTATTAGAAATGAATATTTTATTTTCAGTTTTTTTAATTTGTCCAGTTACCTTTGAGCCCCTGAAATGAAGTGATTGTGCTAAAAAAAGGCTTTAGTTCATCAAATTTTTATGCAGTCTTTTTGTTTAACCCACTGAATTTAATTTGGAAGACTGCAGTTCAACTCTATCTGAGTTGTATTTAAAATTCATTGTGGTAATGTACAGAACCAATATTTGAAAAAAGTTGTTTCTGTACAAATATTTATGGACCTAACTGTATTACATATGGAAAAAACCCAAAACAAATTAAACTGCATATTTAGCTTTTTTTTCAGTCATTTTGACCTTTGAACTGGCAAAGACCGCCCTAGATGATAACTGGAACATGTGCTCAAAAAAGGTATTCAAGAATAGACAAATGCAAGTTAGAGACCCTCTTTGGCCTGAATGGAACACAGGGCCGGAACTAGGGGTAGGCAGAGTAGGCACGTGCCTAGGGCGCAAAGCTGGGGGGGCGCCAGGCACATACCTGCTCTGTTGCCCACCCCATTGTCCGGCCCTGTCTCTCTCCGACTGCTGTGGATATTTTTTCGTAATTGCGCTTTTGCGCATGCGCGTACGTAGTTTGGCGCATGCGCACCATAGCGCAACTTCGCGCATGCGCGTCATAGCGCAGTTTCGCGCATGCACGCTATAGCGCCATAACGCGCATGCGCACCACAGCAAGCATTCAGCCAGCGCCGTGGCCAGCCAGGTTGCCTAGGGCGCCTGGCTGGGTTGGCCCGGCTCTGATGGAACATGTTTTATTCTCTTGCTAGATGTCTGGGGGAAGCTTTTTTTTCCCTACTAAGAAAGGGAAGATTGTAGCCTGGAATCCAGCCTCTTAACTATACATGGGCTACATGGGTGTCACATCCTGCAATTGTATTTCTGCCTCCTGCCCTACCTCCTGTACTAGATTGTGGTTAACATGACATTTTCAATATGTCATTTGCATAACACACTACATTTTAAATGAGGTTATAGATTTAGTAATTAAAATAAAATGTTATATCCTGAAACTGCCATTTAAGTGCATGGGCACAACATCATCAAAAATTGGCTGTCATTTACTGGAAAATTAAATGACTGATGTTTTTTTAAGATGGACTACTGCATTAGGCATCATATATGCCTTAAATCAACACACTGTATAAATATATGGAATACCACACTTTGTTTAGTATTTTTTGATGCTGTAATACTGCATTAGGCGTCATATATGCCTTAAATCAACCCATTGTATAAATATATGGAATACCACACTTTGTTTTGTATTTTACCCCACAGAGCCATATAAAGAGGCCCTGAAATATACTTGTTGTATTTCCTTATTTGGGAGTGTTTCTCTATGCTTTTATGTATACATACTACATATGGAGAACCATGACCTCAAAATATGTGATTTGATAAAATAGGAAGCTACACATGGGACTAATATCAATAATTTGTACTTATCAAACATGTTCTGTTCCGAGCAAATACGAATGAAAGATATTTTCAGTCACTTACCAAAACAAAAACTGTCTAGTTTAAAACCAAATGTCAGTTTTCTATTTTCAGCTTCTTTTCACATTTGATTGACTGAATCTTGAGCAGTAAAATTGGCAAGACAGCATCCCTGCTGCCTTTTCTGACAACATTTTCAGTGGAACTCAAAACTGTTTCAGGATGGTGGGTGAGAAGTTGAATGGGTGTAATGTGGTGGCACAAGCACAGTAAGGAGTCACACAAGGACTACTAAAATGATTCTTTTTACAGTGGAATGCTAAGTGTTATAGGTTATTAATAATATTGTTTCCTAAAGAATATTGTGATTCTATAAAGGAGTTAATATTGTGTACAATGTTAGTAGCTCTGGAAAGGAATTGCAAATGCACAGTTGAATAAAGTCTGATTCTGCTGTGAACATGGAAACGATTATTATTACAAGCGGTTTACATTTTCGTTATCCACCTTAAGGTAAAATATCTGATTGGCTCAGCTGGCTGCAATTTTACAGAACTTTCATAAGATATAATTATAATCCTTTCTTAGTCTCTTATCAAAGAGCTTGCACAGGATTTAACTGCAATGAACTGAAATATCACTCTTGTTATTCACTGTTTTTAGGATTAAGAAGTTTCAAAGGCCCACCTTATCTTCCTGTAAAGACTGACAGGAAATAAAAACCTGGTTTCTGACATGATTGGTTATGAATAGTGATTAGTAAGTGTATCAGCCCATGAGACTTAATGATTTCAGCAAGCAAAGTAGGAACATTGTAAGGCCAGATTGCCCTAGTTGTAGGCAACCCGGCCAGCCACCCCCCCCCCCCCCTCCAGGTCATTCGGTTGATCTTTAATTATAAAGTTAATAATAGTTGGGCTGAGTGAATGTATAACTATATGCATAAAAAGGCTGATTGTAGCTTGGTTTAAATCAAAACATATGGCAGCTAGCATTAGGGTGAATCAAGCATTGGGCTAGATGACTTTGGTGACAACTTTTAGGGGTAGGTTAATAACAAGTAGTTGGTTACCACAAGTATGCAAATAATCTGAATATAAAATGAAACTAGACAAATTTCTTTCATCTAAATCCAATGCCTTTTGTTGATGTCATATACAAGTCTTGAATGTGCCATCTAGCTCAGTCTGTACTAGTTTTAAACCAATTTGTACTGTAGACAATGTGCTACAGCTGAATTGAGGTCTGTGGTGTGAACAAGCCCTTATATTTAATATGGTTCAGGAAATGATTCCCCATTTTTCCCTTTCTTTTTTTTTCAGTTTTGTTCTATAGCATGTCACAGCAGGTCATCATCATAAAGAAGAAGGGCATAAAAAGCTGTTTCTGTTGAGTGAAACAGTAGAATATAATTGTAAGATATTCCTAGCCTTTATAATTTTCATTAAATTGAATATGTGATTCATTTGGTCCAGTGTGCCTCGTACTTGTACAGAAACTCTGCTCTGTAATATAGTTGAGAGCAATGCACTATTTAACATGCAATCCTAGCTCTGGGAGGATTAACTTGGCACTCTGTGTGAGAGCTCTTTCGCTGAATCTCATAGTAGGTTGCTAATGGGAACTGGTTTCATAAAGCATGTATTTCAAGCAGATGTTTTGCTACTATTTGTTGCACATGGCTTCTGTTAAAAAGCAATTTACAGCATATTCATACCTGTGGACTTTGTTTAAAATCATAGGTGTCTTCTTCTTTGGCCATAAACCAAGCTAGTGCAAATGTAATTCTGCATACTGAAGTTAAGCTCAGTGTAACATTCAGCTGTCACAAGCAGGGAGAAGCAGTCAAAGTTAAATTTGTCTCTCAAGCATTAAATAGGGTTCATGTAACCCACAGAATCAACATATGGCGAATGTATTCCATGGCTCCAGCGAGGGCTGAAACTGTTAAAAGATATTTTCACTCCACACCTTTCTCTGCTAGTAAATGGTTATATGGTGGCATGCAGACAGAGCAGATGGCTTACTTCTACAGACCTGCTTTCTTTATTTTCCCTGGTGCTTTTGGCTGAGGAACACAGACCTTGCGTATCTTGGATTATCACAGTGACCAGGCTTCAACTGCTACTAAAGGTGATACCCTGCAGTACTCATAAGCTTTACTCTTAACAGACGTCTCAGCAAATTCACTCCATGTGTCTACTAAGTTGCCATGTGTCCATCTGTTTGTCTGACCTTCTATATCTGGAAGCCGTCTGTAATGGGTGATTTAAACATAAAATGGCATATAAGATTCAATGGAAAAATGTGTCTATTACTTTGTAATATGAACTCTGTGTAAGGTATATGCCTTTGTTATGTCAGTGATTACATGACAATATGATGATATTAATAGTGAATGTTCCACACGATAGTGAAGTGCTCTACCTCTGTGTATTATCCTTTTGCATCAGGTGCTTAGAAATAAGTTACCCAACCTGCCATGGGTCAGGAAAATCATATGTAAAGTCCACAAGACTGCAGCACACTGACAAATTAAATCAGTTTTGCTATGTGATTTTTATTGGCTCAAACTTTAGTAGACAAAGAATGGCAACGTTTTGGGCCTCACGTGGCCCTTTATCAAGCCTCTGAGGGCCATGTGAGACCTGAAACATTGCCATTCTTTGTCTACTAAAGTTTGAGCTAATAAAAATCACATACTGTAGCAAAACTGAGTCAGTAACTTGGAAAAGGACAGAAGGAGAGAGGTCAGGGGTAGACAAGTAGAGTAGGGTGTCATCAGAATAAAGGTGATACTGAGGTCCAAATGACTGAATATGTTTTCCTAGTGAAATACAACAACCACAGAATGTAGCAGTTTATATGCAGTGCTTTTTACTACAGGGGCTACACATGGGAATTCCCTAGCACACCACTTTATTCAGGGAAACAAAAAGCAGGAAGACGTAAGGTGCAAGTAGAACAGCTTTTAATGATAGGCACAATATTTATGCCTGCGCAAAAAGTTTTATTATGATATGCCCAGCTCAATGACGTATCACTTGGCCACAAAAATAGATGCCAAAGAAATGAATGGCTTCCCTCGCTATTTAATGGTCATGCAACATGGGAGGGGACATAGTTTAGCTAAAGCAAAGCTCTTATACATGGGCATTTTGTGTATTTGATACACAGGTTTCAGTGCACCTAAATACTTCAATTAATTCATATGCATTATATTCTGCCTGTTTGTACTCATGTTCATTCAGAATTGTGGTTGACTGCAGTTAAGTTTCACTGTATTTTCTTTTTAACATAACATGTTGGATATTTTGTGTTTGACACACATTCATAATTTAATATGCATTTTAAAGTTGTGCTGTCGTGATTTTATAGTGTAATTGTTATTGCTAAATTGCCTTGTGTACATTGCAAATAATTAATTCTACCATTTAACATTTTAATCTTCAACTAATAAATGTATTTTTAGCTGTAATATTGGTGTGTAGGCAGGTCACTTTCCATTTCACAATGGAACTGCTTTCATATAAGCTATTGTTTCTCCTACTCAATGTAACTGAAGCAATCAAGGTTGTACTTGAATATTTTACTACTTTTACTTTTCTTATATCTACCACTAGGTGGGGCATGGGAGTATTTTTTTTTGGATAAGTCACATAGCTATGAGCCCCTGGAAAGTCTAGCTCTACATCAAATTTCAGAAATTAAATATTGTTCTTTTGAAAAATGGATTTCAATACAGGATTTTGCTGGAGGAGCACTATTGCATTTTGTAAAGGAAATCCCTTTAAATCACCAGCAGACAAAGAAAAAGGATTTACTCATTCTGTATTCTGGAATGTTTTAAATTATCTGTCTCAAATGCATTTTCACTTTCATTAAATGAAAGGTACTCACGCAGGAATAATTATACAAGCATGTAAACTGAAAAACAATATAAGGAAAGCCATTTTCAGTTTAGTTCGTTCCTGCTGCTTTGTGGCACAGTAGATCTCAGGCCTCTGAACAAAAAAGTGATTATTGGGAGGGTTAGTACTGTTGTGTGCCTGCTGAAAGGCAGCAGATGCAATAAAGCTTTATCAAGTTGTTGGAAACTTTCATATAGATGTCAATGAAAGCGGGCTCAAGTCACAGAACAGTAACTAGTAACAGAACATTACAAACTTCCAACAATCTGAGTGCAATAATTTTTGACTGATGTCTGTGATTTAAGAGTAATAGGCTCTGGTAATGAAGGGCACAGCATATAAAACATGCACACTCCAATTTATGCAAATGTAACAGTCAAATGAAAACCAATCCAAAAGCAGAATACCTAGGGCACAGATATAGTGAGCCTTAATATTTTTCTTGATTATAAACCATGTTAAAGGAGCTTTAACATTACCTTAAGACTATTTCACTTCCACTGCGTTGATTTGCAAGAACAGGTGGGTGTACTGAATGTACTGTGAATTGACACTTGAGATGCATTCAGGTAGTTTTGAAAGTGAGGACAGGTGGCACTTGAAGTCTAATGAGGTTGCTATAATGTAATACTCGAGGTTCAGTCAGATGGTACTTGACCTGTAGTTAGATGGATTGCAGTCCGATAATAAATGAATTGTAATTAGCTGGTAAAACCGTGTCACACTATGAGAATTGTTGACAGAAAAAACAAAACAGTATCTCTGTATAAATGACTGATTATCTGCACTAGCATTGTGGATCATTGTGGACCCCCCCAGGAAAGGTGAGCACGGAGGCAGGGGTTGGCAAGAAGAAAATTTCACAAAAATTGTAATAATGTAGCAGCTCTGGTGGGCCTAGACCCCCCCTCCAGTCCAACAATTACTACACAGTGCAGAGGAAGAGCTATGAGCAGTGGTTATTCATCATGTCTCAGTTATTGAAAGGGGTGGTGTTAATAAAAGATGAGTACTACAATGTTATAGATTTTGAATTGGCACTCTTTAAACTGTGGCATCAATGAGGTTAAATACTATGGTGTCTTTCTTCTGTTTTTTAGAAAAGCACTACTCATATACTTTATGTACAAATAATGTGTGATGTTATTAAAGGTTGAGTTTTGAGGTTTAATACTATTGGTAGTATCTTTGATACAATGTTGTATACTTTGAGAAAGTATACACAGCTGTTCTAAAACATCAGTTGTTTCAAATAAAGAGATCCTTTTAAGAGACTCTGGTGCCCTGGAGAATCGTATTGCAGCATTAAATAATCTTTTTACCAGTCTTTAATACAGGGGCATAGAATTTAAGCTTTTAAATTGTATTTTAATACCCAAGATGCAAAATGGTGTTACAGTGAGATTGACGTATAAATAAGCTAAGAATATTTCTGTATATCATTTAGGTATAGATGAAAACACTTCTGAGTAATAGATAGGGTTGCTTTTCCACCCCTCAAGTAACTGGACCTGTTGACCTGTTCTACATCCCAATTATCTCCACCCTTCGTCTCCCACCATGCTTTGAAGGCTGAGTTATCCTAAATCTCTCATCAGCGGAGAGGCAGCCAGAGGGATGGCTTGCTCTCCTGACATTGAAGAGCTATTTTACTAGGGAATAGAAAAGCAAAGTTGTTCATAAAAATGACATTTATTACTCACAGATCCTTTTTCCACAGTACAAATCGCTCTTTACAGTTCTATCACATCCAGTCTTGTCTTCCTTTATCACACACATCTCTGTGGCTGAATTCACTGTTGAGTCGCCTGTGCCCCCTAACATTGTAGCCCCAGGAATTAAAGGGATTAAATCAGGAAGCATGATATCTAAAAGCCATTACTAATATTTTTCCCTTATTCAAAAAAGAAAACCTCATCTACACCCTTACAACTATAACATTTATACCTTATAGCATCCCTTTATAGGCTAAAAACTGTGGGGTTTCTCCCCTGCACATTGACAGCTCATAGTAAAGGTATAGGATATATTATCTGGAATGCTTAGGATTTGGGGCTTTCTGGACAAGGTACAAGAAACGTTGTTTGAAATGAATGAAGGATTGTCATAAATCAGAGATTTCTGGATAAGGGTTCACCTACCTGTATAGCAATTCTGGGATAAGGGACTCTAGTACAGCACATTCAAGAAATATAACTTTTGAACAGATAGCTCTTGGAAATTCTAGCTGTATAAAAATCTCTAAGAGGGCCACAGCAATGTTACAGTCCTTCAGTTGGATAGCCCTGTTTTTAACCATGGTACATGTAATGTAAATATCATCTGAATGGTTGTACTCTTCAGTTTGCTCTAAATTTAGTTGTAAAAAGCCATGTGGCATATGGATTTACTGTGTATTCTGTTTTAAAGTGGTAAGGTGGTGACTCTTGTTTGTATGGTGCCATCTTTGTTTAGTATTACAGTTGGGCAATTACAGTTGTTATAATTATTCTGCTTGTAACAGCATGATTCAAGGCACTTCCCTCTCCTGCCCCCTACCCATCCCCTAGCTTTGGAGTTGTGATGCAGTGGGGGTCTTTTTTTTACCAACCAGTCCTTGGCAAAAGAGCTCTCTACATGACCACTAAAACCTGCCCTCTTGCAGCTTTTAGTGTCAGTGCATGTCTTCCCTGGGTCTTGGTATATTATGTTTTAGGGTTTAGAACGTCATTTAATGCATAGTCAGTATAATAATAACCTAAATTAGCTACATTAAGGTTATAACATGGTTTATGTTATCAAAGCATGAATCCATATTCAGGTATTGTGAACAGATATAAATTACTGTGCTGCTTGAGTAGTAGTTGAGAAGTTATTTGCAGATTCCTGGGAAGTTTATGCATTTGTTTCTGTTGTGCATTTTATGCGTTTCTATTATTTCCTTGAACAGCCATACATGCTTTTTATCCCTCTGGGTGCAATAGAGTCTGGCGAACTTCCTGCAATTTAAGAAGACAGGCTTGAGTTGTAGATAAAAGTGTTCCTTTAACTCTTTTCAGCATGGAAATGAATTTTAATTTGTTCGGTTTCCACCTAATTAGTTTAGCTGAAAAGAACATAATTGCTAATTATTACCGTATGAAACCACAAGCATTAATGAAGCTGCATTTATTTTACATTTGAAAATAACATGGTTGTATCTTTCCTGATTATTCCTGGTTACTGATTTGTACATGGGGTAACTGGGCATTTACTGCCTGTATTATCATTTCTCTCCCTCCTCGTCTGATCAGATCAGCCCTTAAACAACAATAATAAATATACTGCACCAAAACATCATAATTATCATAATATTCTTTTAAACAGTGGTCCCGGTTATACTGTCAGGGTCCTCTTTTCACTGTGAATTAAAAAAGAAATGAAACAGTAGTGGCAGTGGTTGCACATACAAAATAATTTTCCGGAGCTGCCGACACCTGCTTTATTTTATATCTGCCATACTATTGGTGACCACCATACTGTAAAGCTTTGTCTAATTTCATTTTCTCTGCATTGAAAGCTCAATCGTGATGCACAGGCTTCCAATGAAGCTGACTGCTAGTTATGGTAGTATATAGTAGTTTGCCCACCTTGGATCGCTGAGAAATGATGCAATTTTTGAAGCAATCTACTGTATCTGCCAGTACAACCAGTTGGTTGAACCCTTGTATAGTCATACATATATTCCCCCCTCCCACTTCTTCTCTTCCCCAATGTAAACATTCCCAGCTTGAGCAGTCTGTCCTCATAACTTAATATCTAGATGCTTTAGTAAGGCTCTTAGAAATTGAGCTCTCAGCACTGAAAGAGACAAATTTCTTGGTTGATGAGTTTATCATTGTGTCTCATTGGTGCAGGGCCCCTGCTCTCCTCACATGAATCTTTAATGCAGGACAATATCTTGTTGGCCATTTCTGTTACTGACATAGCTTGCTACAGTTTATAAGTTTATTATCCACAAGTACATACAGGTCCTTATCCATCAACTTAGTCCCATTGAGTAAATCGGTATCTTACATATTTTTAAATTGCAATTGTAAAAACTTACATATGTTAACATTTTATATAATCTACTACTTGGTCATCCGTATTGCTTGTTTTTTTTTCTCTCTTTATTTATTGTTTTTTACCCCAACAAATACATACATTGTATCTTCATATACTTCTCTAAGAAGTAAGATTTAGCATTAACTATAAGTCTAACAAAAAAAAAACCACACAAAAAAAATTATATCTCCCAGGGTAGTTACTACTAAAGTTAGTTCTAGATTATGTAGGCTTTATGTTTTGGTCTTAGATAACCAATGTTTATATGCTTCCTGTATTATTCTTTTCTCTCTCAAACCTCCTAGCACTGCTTTTTCATATATTAAGTTTAGTTACTTCTTTTTGTACTTGGTAGATGTTTGGACCGTATTGCTTGTTTATCTAAGAATGTAAGGATGACTCTTTTCAGGAGGCCTGCAGGAAACCCAGGTACACTATTATTTAATGCCTTCCTCTGTCAAGAGTCAGTTTTAGCAAGGATAGTTAACCTACTACTGGTTTCCTCCAGTCACCTGCAGAAGGAGGATTTTTATAGATCCTGCTCCTGTTAGCACATTGCTTTAGCAAACAGGTTCTATAGGATAAAGGAGGGGTGTTCCTACAATTTAGCACACACACAGTTTGTGTGTTAAGAAATTTGGTGTGGCTGACATTCTCTTTGATTCTGTTCCTCTGTGTATGATTCAGCTATCAGCCAAATGCCTGGTACTGTGGATTTCTGACTTATGTGTATGTATGATTCACCCTGTCTGGCTAATATTCCAGTGCTGTTTCTTTAACTATTGCTACTGCTAATTAATACGCTGAGTGGTCATTGTATATCCTGGTCTATGATTCCTTGTTCTTTCAACCCCCCCCTCTGGACCATGTTTGCTTGGCTCTGTGCTGCCACACTAAGAGATTATTGAGAGTTACAGTTGCACAGATGGGAGTACATTCCAATCACTTTCACATTCTGCCTGCTGTCCTAGACTAAAATTCTGCTTTAACGAAATCAATTGTTAGACAGGGCTTGACTAAGAATATTAAAGATGAATT
Organism: Xenopus laevis; assembly: GCF_017654675.1. Classification (NCBI taxonomy): domain Eukaryota; kingdom Metazoa; phylum Chordata; class Amphibia; order Anura; family Pipidae; genus Xenopus; species Xenopus laevis. The sequence goes on from NC_054384.1 coordinate 56,223,527, forward strand.
GGCCACAGTAGAGAGTTTTCGTGATTGTATTAAACTCTGTATTAAAATAGATTTATGTCATCAGGAAAGACAGACGGAGGAATCAGGGGAATGCCAGACAACTTCCCCAATGTCTCTTCCTTGAAGGAATGCTCCTAATCAGTCTGCATCATCTGAAGAATCAATGAAGTTAGGGTTCATCAGGGGCCCAATCTCCTAAACAACATCATGGACAATATAATCTCTGTGGCAGAGAGGGTCATTTTGCAGTTACCTCTCCCAAAAATCACAGGAATTAAAGAACAGTACTCCAAGTAGAGAACTTATTCAACTTGGAGAACAGTACTCCAGGTAGAGTAAGTTCCACTGTGCAACCTCCCACTTAGTTCATAATATAAAGTAATTAAATTAGTTTGATATGATCTGTAGGGATGTAGCGAACGTCGGAAAAAAAGTTCGCGAACATATTCGCGAACTTGCGTCAAAAATGCGAACGGTTCGCGAACGTCGCGAACCCCATAGACTTCAATGGGAAGGCGAATTTTAAAAGCTAGAAAAGACATTTCTGGCCAGAAAAATGATTTTAAAGTTGTTTAAAGGGTGCAACGACCTGGACAGTGCCATGCCAGAGGGGGATCAAGGGCAAAAATGTTTCTAAAAAATCCATTGTTGACACAGCGCTGCGTTTTGTGCTGTAAAGGGCAGAAATCACACTACATTTCTAAACCTGTGTAATAAAATGCTTTAAAACGTCCGGCGTCTACATGCCAATCAAGTCGTGTAAAGGTTACAGCCTGTTCACACACAAAGACGAAACGCGGTGCTTACTGCAACGCAAAAAGACGCAAAGAGCTTTAATGAATGATACCGTCAAGTGAGCAAATAATAGTTTTTAATTACTAGTTGCTTGTCACCTCCAGGATGTTCGTCCTGTTGGTGGCAATATTTCTGTAGTGGTGTGTTTAGCAGTCACCGTGCTTGTGCGCACGTGCACGGTCAGGCAGAGGTAATTCAATGTACAGTGAAGTGAACCAAAAAACACTGATTCTGCAGTGTGGGCCCAGTTTTGGTCTACTTTATTGATCACCTGCGGTGACCATAAAAGATGCGATTTTGCCACTGTTGCAGAACCCTGAAAAATTAGGCATGTGTACTTTCCTGAAAAATTATGTTTTTTTTGTCGCAGCCACTAAACCAGAAGTCCAGAAACAATATGCCATATAAATGCTGAAAATATTAATTTTTTTTTGTGGCAGCCACTGCAGCACAGAGGCCAGAAAAAATATGCCATATAAATGCTGAAAATATTAATTTTTTTGTGGCAGCCACTGCAGCACAGAGGCCAGAAAAAATATGCCATATAAATGCTGAAAATATTAATTTTTTTTTGTCGCAGCCACTGCAGCACAGAGGCCAGAAAAAATATGCCATATAAATGCAAACAATATTAATTTTTTTTTGTCGCAGCCACTGCAGCACAGAGGCCAGGAAAAATATGCCATATAAATGCTAACAATATAAATTTTTTTTGTCGCAGACACTGAAGCACAGAGGCCAGAAAAAATATGCCATATAAATGCTGAAAATATTCAATTTTTTGGTCGCAGCCACTGAAGCACAGAGGCCAGAAAAAATATGCCATATAAATGCTGAAAATATTCTGTTTTTTTTGGTCGCAGCCACTGAAGCACAGAGGCCAGAAAAAATATGCCATATAAATGCTGAAAATATTCATTTTTTTGTCACAGCCACTGAAGCACAGAGGCCAGAAAAAATATGCCATATAAATGCTGAAAATATTCTGTTTTTTTTTGGTCGCAGCCACTGAAGCACAGAGGCCAGAAAAAATATGCCATATAAATGCTGAAAATATTCATTTATTTTTGTCGCAGCCACTGAAGCACAGAGGCCGAAACAATATGCCATATAAATGCTGAAAATATTCATTTTTTTGTCACAGCCACTGAAGCACAGAGGCCAGAAAAAATATGCCAAATAAATGCTGAAAATATTCTGTTTTTTTTGGTCGCAGCCACTGAAGCACAGAGGCCAGAAAAAATATGCCATATAAATGCTGAAAATATTCTGTTTTTTTTGGTCGCAGCCACTGAAGCACAGAGGCCAGAAAAAATATGCCATATAAATGCTGAAAATATTCATTTTTTTGTCACAGCCACTGAAGCACAGAGGCCAGAAAAAATATGCCATATAAATGCTGAAAATATTCTGTTTTTTTTGGTCGCAGCCACTGCAGCACAGAGGCCAGAAAAAATATGCCATATAAATGCTGAAAATATTCATTTTTTTTGTCACAGCCACTGAAGCACAGAGGCCAGAAAAAATATGCCATATAAATGCTGAAAATATTCTGTTTTTTTGGTCGCAGCCACTGAAGCACAGAGGCCAGAAAAACTCAGGATTTACCTGGATTCAAATTAAACCAGTAGGGTTTGCACCCTAGTTTGTAACGGTGGTGGAGGGAGGAGGACGCTAAAGGACAGCTGTATGTGGAGTCATGAGGCGTGCAGAGAAGGACAGCTGCATGGGGAGTCAGAATCAGAAACTCAGAACAAGTCTTCCGGCGTGCAGTAACCCTCCGAGATCCACCCCTCATTCATTTTAATAAAGGTCAGGTAATCCACACTTTTGTGACCTAGGCGAGTTCTCTTCTCAGTTACAATCCCTCCTGCTGCACTGAAGGTCCTTTCTGAGAGGACACTTGAGGCGGGGCAAGACAAGAGGTTCATGGCAAATTGTGACAGCTCTGGCCACAGATCAAGCCTGCGCACCCAGTAGTCCAGGGGTTCATCGCTCCTCAGAGTGTCGATATCTGCAGTTAATGCCAGGTAGTCCGCTACCTGCCGGTCGAGGCATTCTTTGAGGGTGGATCCAGAAGGGTTCTGCCGCTGCCTTGGACAAAAAAACATTTGCATGTCTGACGTTACAAAGTGGCCAAAGTGCTTTGTCCTTGCAGGTGCGCTCGTGGCAGGATTACTGGCACCTCTGCCCCTGGAATGTTGATGAGTTCCTGAAGTGACATCACCCTTAAAAGCATTGTACAACATGTTTTGCAGGCTGGTTTGTAAATGCAGCATCCTTTCAGACTTGTGGTATGTTGGTAACATTTCTGCCACTTTATGCTTGTACCGAGGGTCTAGTAGAGTCGCGACCCAGTACAGGTCCTTCTCCTTAAGCCTCTTGATACGGGGGTCCTTCAACTGGCATGACAGCATGAAAGACCCCATTCTCACAAGGTTGGATGCAGAGGTATCCATCTCCGCTTCCTCGTTATCAAGGACTGCATCATCCACGGTCTCCTCCCCCCAGCCACGTACAAGACCAGGGGTCCCCAAAAGGTCACCACTAGCCCCCTGGGAAGCCTGCTCCTGTTGGTCCTCCTCCTCCACAAAGCCACCTTCCTCCTCTGACTCCAATTCTGACACCTCTCCCTGCGTTGCAGCAGGTGCCTGGGTTCGTTCTGGTGATTCCGACCAGAAATCGTGCGCTTCCTGCTCCTCGTCACGCTGGTCTACAGCCTCATCTGTCACTCGTCGCACGGCACGCTCCAGGAAGAAAGCAAAGGGTATTAGGTCGCTGATGGTGCCTTCGGTGCGACTGACCATATTTGTAACCTCTTCAAAAGGGCGCATGAGCCTGCAGGCATCGCGCATAAGCACCCAGTAACGGGGGAAAAAAATCCCCAGCTCTGCAGATCCCGTCCTACCACCCAGTTCAAACAGGTATTCGTTGACGGCTCTTTGTTGTTGCAGCAGACGTTCCAACATGAGGAGCGTTGAATTCCAGCGAGTCTGGCTGTCGCAAATCAAACGCCTGACTGGCATGTTGTACCGCTGCTGAATGTCAGCAAGGCGTGCCATGGCTGTATAGGAACGTCTGAAATGGGCCGACACCTTCCTGGACTGCCTGAGAACGTCCTGGAATCCTGGGTACTTTGAGACAAAATGTTGTACTATTAAATTCAGAACATGTGCCATGCAGGGCACATGTGTTAAATTGCCCAGTCTCAGTGCTGCCAACAGATTGCTTCCATTGTCACACACCACTTTTCCGATCTTCAGTTGGTGTGGGGTCAGCCACCGATCGGCCTGTGACTGCAGAGATGACAGGAGTACAGATCCGGTATGGTTTTTGCTTTCCAGGCACGTCATCCCCAAGACAGCATGACAACGGCGTACCTGGCACGTCGAATAGCCTAGGGGGAGCTGGGGGTGCACAGGTGTGGAGGAGGAGGACCCAGCAGCAGAGGACGAAGAAGAGGAAGAAGACGAGGTAGAGAGCGAAGGAGGAGTAGAGGTGGTGGCAGAACCGCGTGCAATCCGTGGCGGTGACACCAACTCCACTGTCGTTGTTGAGCCACACATTTCCTGCTTCCCAGCCATGACCAAGTTCACCCAGTGGGCAGTGTAGGTGACATACCTGCCCTGACCATGCTTGGAGGACCATGCGTCAGTAGTCATATGGACCTTTGGCCCAACACTAAGTGACAGAGATGCGGTGACTTGGCTCTGCACATGGTGGTACAGGTGTGGTATTCCCTTTTTTGAAAAAAAATTGCGGCTGGGGTACCTTCCACTGCGGTGTCCCAATTGCTACAAATTTGCGGAAGGCCTCAGAGTCCACCAGCTGGTATGGTAAAAGCTGGCGGGCTAAGAGTGCAGACAAGCCAGCTGTCAGACGCCGGGCAAGGGGGTGACTCGCAGACATTGGCTTCTTACGCTCAAACATGGCCCTCACAGAAACTTGGCTGGGGGCAGATGACTGGGAATGGGAACTGGTGGTCAAGGTGGAAGGCGGAGTGGAGGGTGGTTCAGACGGGTCAAGGACAGCAGAGGTAGAGCAGTAAGATGCTGGACCAGAAGGAGGGTGGCTTTTAGTTTGCCTGTTGCCTTTGAGGTGTTGCTCCCAAAGTGCTTTGTGCTTGCCGTTCATGTGCCTTCGCATAGAAGTTGTACCTATGTGGCTGTTGGGCTTCCCAAGACTCAGTTTCTGACTGCACTCATTGCAAATTACAACGCTTTTGTCAGAGGCACACACATTAAAAAAATCCCACACTGCTGACCTTTTTGAAGCTGGCAATCTGGCGGTAACAGTAGAAGTTGGCGGCGTGGCGGCAATGGCGGGTGCGTTGGCCGGCTGACCACAGGTGCCGATACATGTTGTTGCCCTACTGTTCCCTGCGAGCTGTCCTCCCTGCTTCTTCTAAGTCTTATTCTCCTCCTGCCTCTCTGACTCTCCGTCTCTCCATCTGAACTATCCTCCTCTTGCTCTCTTCTACTGGGCACCCACAAAACATCAATCTCCTCATCATCATTCTCCTCAGATGCATCAATTTCTTCTAACAGCTCACAGAAGGAAGCAGCAGCGGGGACCTCCTCGTCATCACTCATTATGTCCATCTCTGTTGTGTTCTCTGCCAGAATTAAATCTGGTGTAACGTCCTCATCTCCTTCATCTTCTTCTGCCAATAATGGTTGCGCATCACTCAGTTCAAGAAACTCATGTGAAAATAACTCCTCTGACTCCAGTGAAGAAGGGGCGCCGGTGGTGGAGGAAGTGTTACGTGGGGTGCCCATAGCAGTGGAGGATGAGGATGTTGTGGTAAAGTTAGAAACGGTAGAGGATGGGGTGTGCTGTGTAAGCCAGTCAACTACCTCTTCAGCATTTTGGGAGTTTAGGGTCATTGCCTTTTTAAAACTGGGCAATTTCCTAGGGCCACAGGATAGCATAGCAGCACGGGCCCCTAGTGCCTCTGCGTGGCGGCCTGCCTTTGCCTGGCATTATTTTTAAAACAAAAACAACAACAACTCAGGTGGTGTTTCTGGAGACGGTATTATTATTGATATTTAGACAGAATGTGAAAAAGCTCACACCGCTAAGTGGCAGTGGTTTGAAAATGAAGAACACACTGGGCAAATAATGCCTACAAGGTCAACGTATACACTACAGCAGTGGTGGATACGGAATATATTATTGCTGCTTGAAAAACGTCACTCAGGTGGTGTTTCTGGAGACGGTATTATTATTGATATTTAGACAGAATGTGAACAAGCTCACACAGCTAGATGGCAGTGGTTTGAAAATGAAGAACACACTGGGCAAATAATGCCTACAAGGTCAACGTATACACTACAGCAGTGGTGGATACGGAATATATTATTGCTGCTTGAAAAAACGTCACTCAGGTGGTGTTTCTGGAGACGGTATTATTATTGATATTTAGACAGAATGTGAAAAAGCTCACACAGCTAGATGACCACTGGGCAAATAATGCCTGCAAGTGCACTACTATTGGTGCACTACTATGAAGAACAGCAAACAGCACTGGACACCTTAAAGAACAGTAAGATAAGTAAAATAAAAAAAAAAATTATATGTATATTAAAAAAAAAAAATATTCTCGGGTTGGTGCTGCTGAACTACTAGGAGCAGCACAGTAGCACACCAGTCCCACTCCCCAACACTGCTAGACTAATAGCACTTGGCTGTTAAAGTAGCAAAGTAAAACAACAAAAAAGAAATAAAAGCAGTCCTTACAAGGACTATTGGGTTATTACAGCAGTCAGCAGATGAGATCAGAAGAGATCAGTGCCCACAGCAGGCAGCTACATACAGAGCACTGCAGTAGAAGGTAGATTACTAGCCAGCAAAGCTACCCTAAAATGTCCCTCAAATCCCTGCAGACTTCTGTCCCTCCAATACAGAGCAGTATCAAGTAGATTACTAGCCAGCAAACTTACTATCAACTGTCCCTCAAAGAAATCAGTGAAATCAGTAACAGCTCTCTCCCTACACTAGCTCTTGCAAGCACACACAGGCAGAATGAAAAAACGCTGCAGGGCTTCAGTTTATATATGGAAGGGGAGTGGTCCAGGGGGTGTGGGGGTGGTCCAGGAGGGAGAGCTTCCTGATTGTCTGCCATGTTCCTGCTGGTCTGGGGTGAGAGGTCAAAAAAAAGCGCCAGGTAAGGCGAACCCAAAATGGCGAACGTCGCGCGAAGTTCGCGAACATTCGGCGAGCGCGAACAGCCGATGTTCGCGCGAACAAGTTCGCCGCCGAACAGTCCGTGACATCCCTAATGATCTGTCTTTCATTGAATGATGTTGATTGCTACTTATACTTCCAATCTCCAGGATGTCATGGCATGTTTAATTACACCTTTTATGATATATAAAATATAATATTTTGGTCTTAATACCTTGACATTTACAGGTGAATCACACTGTGATGCAAATCTGGCAATACCCTGCCTTATTGGATTCCACTTTCTGGTGACTGCACTGATTGACCTTTAGTAATGACATATAGAATAACAGTAACTTGTTAAAAACTAACAAATACATGAATCCATCTCTTATTTGAAATGACTGATGGAACATAATAGTTTATTTTATCACTGAAGTCTCACAAAGAATGTGTCATAGGAAATAATTATTCATCCACTCTGCAAAAAACAGCATGGATTAATGAATTGACATTCAATGTAAATCGTACGACAACCATTTGCATGACAAATATTACACATTGTAAGTAAACTGCAAGTAAATTTTTACAAAAGTCTCACTTACTTTAAACAACATTGAAAATATTCATAGCAAAGAACAAAAATGATTTAAAACATTGAGACATATTTATTACAGGGAAAAAAAGCAGAAAAGTTCTAAAGTTGGCCTTTATATTAAAATTGACTGGTGTGTTCTCTGTGAATGTGGTTATTTATCTTCTGGAAATTAGACTCTGTGGAGTTTTGTACCATAATGCAGATAATTTTGGCTGAAGAAAGAAATGTACATTGAAGCAAAGGCTGCAACTGTCTTGCACCTTCCCACTGAAGAATGATTTCCACACTAATGCACAACAGAATGGCATGCAGTACATCTGCAGGACAACACATATTGTAAACGATGCATGGCAGAAAAATGTTCAATCATGCTGTTTCTTCCTGCTCCCAGGCCTAGATTGTCTTTACTATTGTTTTGTTTGTTGGACTGAATATACAGTAAAGTGCAGCAAAGAAAGCACAAATTGATATGCTATAAAAGTATGTTAAAATGGCTCCCATCAATTTTGTGGTGGGAGTGCTTTTGGTGTGACAGCTGTGACTAATATTTTGTAGGAAATGGGGACTATGTTTAGGAGGCATTGTTAGCTGAAACTTTAGGCTGGTGCAATAAGATCAGTATATAAGATATGGCATGTTTAACCATATTCATTTTTTAGGGTTTAGTTCTCCTTTAAGAAAAAAAGTCACAAACCCCTTATACAAAAATCAGATTAAAAAAAAAACCTTAAATAAATAACTGATAGTGATTAAGAGGAAATAACTGACATATTAAAGAAAACACAGAGCAATGCTTGACTGATGAATAAAACTTAGGTTTATTGACCAAAGCAGATGTCAGGTTTATTGACCAAAGCGAGGTATATGCAGAGCAGATGGGAGTGATTGACTAGGTATAGAGACTGAAATAGGAAAAACTCACTACAGGAAAAGCCTGTTCCTCTAGCCTGTCTGTGTAGAGTAGAGGTAAAGGCAAAAGGTACTAGTGTACAACCTAACAGGTTCAAACCCAGCAGAGCAATTTCTTATAGTTCTCTCTGTAAGGATAATCTGAATCATACCTGCCAGCATTTTGGAAATAAAAAGAGGGACCAGAAGAATTACCGTGCATAGCGCAGCAATTTTTGACCATGCCCATTTTGTGGCCACCCCCTAATTACCATGTTCATTTCGCAAAAATTGGCAGGTTATGAAAGTTTGAACAGATTTCTGTATTTTTTTTCCAGTTATTACAGTTTTGCTAATGAAGGTGAATTGCCCTTTAAGCTGTGAGTCTAAGTTCTTCAAAGAGACCTGTTTATCTTAATTGTTACAATTACTTATTTGCTTATCTCAAAATTGTTGCAAAAGTATCTTAGTGCATCTGGTGGCTGTTCTGTGCTCTCTGCCAAAAGCTAATTCAGTTAGAAACTTTGTATCTTTTTTTTCTGGCTGTTCAGCAGTACCGGGCCAACTCAGCCAGGCGCCCTAGGCAGCCTGGCCGGGCAAAGCGGCCAATAAGCGAGTGCGCATGCGTGAAAAGCCGCCAGTGTGTATGTGTGAAATGCACAAAACAAAGATTACACACGTCGACCAGAACGGGGACTGGAGTAGGGGGTAGGAGAGGCACAGAAGGTGCGTGCCAGGCGCCCCTCCAGCTTTGTGCCCTAAGCACGTGCCTACTCTGCCTACCCCTAGTTCCGGCCCTGCTGTTCAGTGCAGGAGATTAAAGAGAAAGTCAGGACATTTCAGTAACAATGCGGGACTGTAGGTTGAGCTGTCAAAATCGGGATGGTCACGTTCAAAACGGGACAGTTGGGAGGAATGATATATATCAACAATAGCTCAGAACATTTACCAATAAAGGCATACAGAGGTACTTTATGTCTGGATAAGATAATACCTTTTAACGAGTTTATCTAGCGTTAGAGAAGCAAGATAGAGGCAAGTTCAAAACCCATGGATTTTTTTTACGCACGCAACAATCTTTTTCTCACTACATTAATGTCAATTGATGTTTTTTTTTGTCTCAGTGAGAATTTTGTCTTGTTGATTTTTATGTCCAAATGCAGTAAAGTCAATAGGTGTTTTTTCATAAAGCGACTTATTTTGTAGCATATGTTTCTGCAAAAAAATTGCAGGTGACAAAGTGTGGAATTTCATTGCAAATCCATGTCTGGCAAATAAATTCACTCATCACTAGTTCTGATATGACTGAATGGTAGTATGTAAGAACAAATTAGCCTCTGATGAAAAAATAGAGCTTAAATGTGACTAATGGAGGTCTGCATAGCAAGCCACATGGACTGTTCCAGGTTGAGTAACAGGTCCTTTCTGAAGATGATCTTTTGGACTGTGGAGAAGAGTAAATCATACCTGTGCAGGCCAAACTCTGTATAGTAGGACTATGTTGGTGACTCTCTCCTCTTCTATCTTTAGAAAGGCTTTGTCCAAGCAAGACAGAAAGGAAAGCTAAAGAAAACTGTTTTAACTGAATGAGCATGCCTTATCCATCTATGCATCTTGATACCAGACTTTGGTAACGTCTGTGTGGGCTATTAAGGCTATAGAAATCTGCAGCACAGATTATCTGCTATTTCAGTTTTTGCCCAGAATTCCAGTGTAGGTTAAGCCCAGTATAGTAGAACTACAGTATGTTGTTTACTTTCTCCACTATTGTCTTCAGAAGGGCTTTTTCCAAGTTAGATGGGGAAAAAACTATTTCATGTGAATGAGAATGCATTCATGCTCTATGCATCTTGAGACCAGGTTTTGGAACTTCTTTCTGGGCTATTGAGGGTATAACAATTTGCAGCACATATAGATCTACATCACAGATTAATAATTTTACATTAAGTATATAGAGTGCACAATGTACTACTAAAAAACTCTGATATTTTGTTGAAATGTTTTGTTGTACCTTAAACAGTTTAACGATATATAGTGTATTCTATAAACGAGCCACTAGAGGCAATAACATACAGATATCTGTTGGTTAATTGTAACTCCGTCTAAGATTTTTTCTATTGGCTCTTTTTCCTTTAAATATTGTGTATGTATCATAAGTAAGTTAGCATGTGATTAAATGTCCATTGGGGGACACGAAACGCGTAAGGCTTTTATCTTTTATACATAATGTAAAATAAAGATTTTCGTGTTATTTAAAATTTCGCCTCCTAGATTCTACTGATTGATTGACTCAGGTGTTCCGGAGTGGTGCCTGCCTACACTTCAAGTTTTGTGTATAACAATTTGCAGGTCAGAGTATCTGCTTTCTATTTTTATTTATGAAACTGGAGGAAAACAAGGGCTGTAGGGGGGGCTTCTTTGTTTGTTAATTGTGGCTATAAAGTACCATGGTGAGCAATAAGCAGAGCTAGAATTTAAGATTATAGTAATCTCAAGGAGATGATTGCCTTAGCGACTGCAGAATAGGAACTTTTTAGGGTTGGGTTGACCCAAATGTCATCTACAAAAAAATGTTCTTCTCCCAGTGTAAATGGAAGAGGTATCTGTGAGAAGGGTATAAAGGAACAGAGAGTTAAGATACTTAAAACACCCACACTCTGAAGTTATGGTTGCCAAGTATGAAACCCTTTTAAGAATGGGCTCCTGTTTTTTTTGACCCACCCTGAGAAAGGACTTTCTTGGGCGCTAATGTTTTTACCTCCAAGACTCACTGTATATCTGTGCCATCTGCTGTATGTGTATCTAGGTATCATATCTAGTTTTAACTTCTTGGAGAAACAAGCCAACAAGGTAAGAATTGGCCATGTTAGGGAGATATAAAGAACTTGAAGCTAGGTCTGCTAGGTCAGCAGTACTGATAAGCTATTATTTTGCCAGGCATGGATTGTGGTGAAATTTCAACATCTGTAGGTTGTTTTTGAAACCACAAGCACTCATTGACTTCAGTGTGTTTCACAGATTTTGTTGCAGTTTTGCAAATTTTTCAACAAAGAGAAACAGAACAAATTTGCTCATCACTGGTATTTTGCAGTGCCGAACATGTAGCTGTTCATTAGGTTGATTGAGAGTGGGTGCCTTACAGGCAGACTCATTAAACACCTCTTTCAGCAGGCCCATAAGAATGAGCAGTTTCTTCTGACTTCCACTCAACTGTGAACATAGCAGAGCCCCCCATGGGGTAGCGGCTCACCACAAAACTTGTTCTTACAACTGCTAGGGTTATACCTAGATGCTTTAGAAATGGAATAGTCCCCAATTGGAATTCGTGCCTTTTTAATATATGTATGGGTTAATATGTATATACTGTATGTAGACAGATATATACTGTACATAGATAGATACTTAAACTGCATAAAATGTTACATGTTCTGCAAACAGGTTATGAGATATACCTGCATGCTTTTTTACCCCCACTTTGTTACAAATATAAAAATGGAGATTATACTACATATTGCTTCAATAGAAGAGTAACTTGTATCTTTCATAAAGCATGCCAGTGCCTCCTGAACTCACCATTATGTCTGTTTCCATTATTTGTATGCAAATACGAATGTAAGGGGATTAAAGAAGTCTTTACATTAATTATTAAATATAGATTGAGATTGTTAGCCTGTATAGTCTGATGTAAAAGACAAAAACTATGACTGAGATAAAGTGCATTATTTACTATGCTATTCACCTACCACATTTTTTTCAGGTATTAGTCAGGCTTATCCTGTTTTGTACCCTTCTTAAACCTGCAGAGATTTTGTCAAGAAAATGTGACAAAATGCAGCGGGCAGCTAATTATCGCATAAAAACTAGTTAAGTCCTGCCGTTCATGTAGAAGTAGCATTCACTAGGCAAAAAGTATATATTTATTCAGAACCACTGATGAGTAAATATGACCCACAAAATCACAAAACGGCAAAAACGTTTGCCAAATGCATTGAAGTCTAAAGGTGACAAATTTTTTTGATGTGCAACAATTTTTTTCACCCATTGGAGTCTCTGGGCTTCTTTTTTTGCAGTAAAAACTGGCAAAAAATTTGCTCATCACTATTCAGAACCATTGCAGAAAAATTACATTTGATTTTTGCTTTTATTGTTGATTCACCTCTAAATTATCCTGTTGATTTCTATTACTCGCATGCCTTCTCTCCCACACTACTACCACTAATAAACTGGGATATACTGTAAAGACATGCAATTGCTGCACTTTGCTTTGTGAGTCTTTTTTAACACTCTCTACCTGCTTCTTCCTCTTTAGCTGACATGCTCTAACCATGTAAATGTCTCATTCTGAGATGAAGAGGCGGATTTGCTGTCTGCAGTGTATTTTTAACATAACCCACTGCTCTGACCTTTGCTAAGTGCTGCCTTGCTTTAAGTTTTCGACAAGTTCTGTCATTTCTCCCTGCTGCTGGTTCAATTTACCAGGGCTAGCACAGCTCCCTTTCCAAAAAATCCTCTTTTCAGATGACAGCATTCATCCCCTGCAGCCAAAGGACACAGTGTTCATGGGCAGAGATGTATAGACCCATCCAACGTATATCTTTCACCTTAGAATACAAGTACAATGTGGTATCCATTATGTTAGAGTGTTTGAAAGTTTCTGTTGGCATGTTAACTGCTTACATTGAATTTGACAGCAAATGAGAACCAGTTGGATCATCTTGTCTACATGTCGTCTTACTTAAAAGAAACAGCCTTGATGGATGTTTCACTATTACCTTTCTTTTATTCCCAAGTGCAATCTATTACAGATTACTTCTTCTGAATTTACTTATTCTATTTTTTAACTATACAGTAACTATGCAACCTAAAGATACATTTTTGTACCATGTTTGCAAATAATGACAAGATAATGTGGTGTTCGATGATGCAATTGTAATAGTATATAGCTGCAAGGCAGATATCAAGTGTAAAATACAAATAACCACAGAAACCTTTTTAACACAGAGGACACCCAAAAAGGTTTCTGTGGTTATTTGTATTTTACACTTGAAAAAGGATCCATGTAGGTCTTGTTAATAAATATTTTGCAGTAAAATCTGCTGAATTGCATGCTCCATCCTATCCCTCTTTTTCCATATTATATTGGTTGGACTGGTGTGGCCTAATCAGGAGAGAGAGCAGAGAGAGAACAGCAACAGATGGTGGATCATCATGGTTTCATCATTTTCAAACTGCCCTGTGTGTGCATTGACATTCCCTGCACGTGAGTGCTGTTGTAGATTGGCACAAACCACATGTGACATTAGCCTTAGAAGTGCACTAAGCCCCTGCAGTTGAATTAAAGGAAAGGAGAAAAATTCATAAATACCTAGGGGACAATTTAGGAAAATTCGAGTCAGGGGTCTTAATACGCAACAACATGGATGGAAATATATCATATCAAAATCAATATGATTTACGTGGTTTTCTATTTTTATCTAAAATTCAACAGGTGAAATGACGCACTGGCACTGGCAAATATGAGAAAGTCACAATTACACTAAACAACATGTGTATATATATATATATATACCTGATAATTAAGTATTCAGTTTATGTTAATAATGAAGCTTGTCATACACATGGGTCATCCTTTTATGATTCTTTTGGTTCAACTCTATTCAACGTGATGCTTGTTTTATTTTGTCTATGCAATGATGGTGTTTACTCTGGTGCTGCACTGTAGTTGCCATGAGCTGTATTTGAGCTGCTTGGCCCTTGTGCATTGTTTCTTTAGAAAAAAAGCAACAGGATATTTTTAGAAGGCACAGGAGTCAGAATACATCATATCTGCCCTTGGAAATTGGGTGTGGCAGGAGCAAGAGTCTAGTGACGTTAGCCAAAGGTATGAATAGGAGCAGTGAAGGGAAGAGACAAACTATCGTGAAACCAGGAGGAAGCAAAGTGAAGTTAAAGGAAGATTAACACCAAAAAAATTTAAGTGTTTTAAAGGAATGACAATATAATGTACTATTGTCCTGCATTGGTACAACTGGGATGTTTGCTTCAGAAACACTACTATAGTTTATATAAACAAGCTGCTGTGTTACATAGTTACATAGTTAAATTGGGTTGAAAAAAGACAAAGTCCATCAAGTTCAACCCCTTCAAATGAAAACCCAGCATCCATACACACACCCCTCCATACTTTTATATAAATACTATATACTCATACCTATACTAACTATAGAGCTTAGTATCACAATAGCCTTTGATATAATGTCTGTCCAAAAAATCATTCAACCCATTCTTAAAGGCATTAACTGAATCACAACATCACCCGGCAGTGCATTCCACAACCTCACTGTCCTGACTATGAAGAACCCCCTACCCCCTACGTTGCTTCAAATGAAAGTTCTTTTCTTCTAGTCTAAAGGGGTGGCCTCTGGTACAGTGATCCACTTTATGGGTAAAAAGGTCCCCTACTATTTGTCTATAATGTCCTCTAATGTACTTGTAAAGTGTAATCATGTCGCAAGCACCTTTTTTTTCCAGAGAAAACAAACCCAACCTTGACAGTCTAACCCTCATAATTTAAGTCTTCCATCCCTCTAACCAATTTAGTTGCAAGTCTCTGCACTCTCTCCAGCTCATTTATATCCCTCTTAAGGACTGGAGTCCAAAACTGCACTGCATACTCCAGATGAGGCCTCACCAGGGACCTATAAAGAGGCATAATTATGTTTTCATCCCTTGAGTTGATGCCCTTTTTTATGCAAGACAGAAATTTATTTGCTTTAGTAGCCACAGAATGACACTGCCCAGGATTAGACAATTTGTTATCTAAAAAAAAACCTAGATGCTTCTAATTTAAGGAAACTCCTAACACACTGCCATTTAGTGTATAACTTGCATTTATATTATTTTTGCCAAAGTGCATAACCTTGCTTTTATCAACATTGAGCCTCATTTTCCAGTTTGCTGCCCAGTTTTCCAACTTAGATAAATCACTCTGCCAAGTGGCAGCATCCTGCATGGAACCTATAGTTCTGCACAATTTAGTATCATCTGCAAAAATAGAAACAATACTTTCAATGCCCACCTCCAGGTCATTAATAAACAAGTTGAAAAGCAAGGGACCTAGTACAGAGCCCTGCGGTACTCCACTAACAACACTGGTCCAATTAGAAAATGTTCCATTTACCACCACTCTTTGTAGTCTATCTTTTAGCCAGTTCTCTATCCAGGTACAAATACTATGTTCCAGGCCAACATTCCTTAATTTAACCAGTAACATTTTGTGTGGCACTATATCAAATGCTTTAGCATCTAGTCTAAGTAAATCACATCCACTGCCATCCCAGAATCTCTACTTACCTTCTCATAAAAAGAAACTAAGTCTAGCAAGATCTATTACGCATAAAACCATGCTGGCACAAACTCATAGTATTATGATTTGCTATGAAGTCCAGTATCTTATCCTTTATTAACCCTTCGAAAAGCTTTTCTACCACTGACATCAGACTAACTGTCTTACAGTTTTGAGGCTGAGAACGGGATCCTTTTTTGAATAGAGGCACCACATTAGCAATTCACCAGTCTCTCAGCACTATGCCAGATCTCAATGAATCCTGAAAAATTAAGTAAAGAGGTTTGGCAATCACAGAGCTAAGTTCGCTAAGTACCTGTAATGGAAACCGATACTCACATCCAAGATGGCGACTCCCTGTTTCTCCATGTGGATCCTGCTGGTCGCAGCACTGTGACGCCAGCGCTTTCTCGCCCGCCGATTGGTCACCGGCGTCGGAATGGACGTCGGCATCAGAATGTGTGCCGGCATCAGAACGCCAGCATCGGGATGTCAGTGTCATGACGTCATTGCGTCCAAACTTTTGGCGCCAAGACTGGCCTATTTAAAGCAGCCTGGACACTGCAAACACAACCCAAGTATAAGTTTCTCTTTGTGTATTCCTGGGTGTGATTATTGCTTATCTCATTGATTCCTGTGTACCAACCTTGCCTGTTTAAACGTATTGACCCTTCTCTGCCTGGATTGAACTGTTGCCTGGACTTTGACTACTCTCTTGCCTGAACATTCTGTTACCTCGAACCCTGGTCTAACAACCTGCCTCCTCCTTGGTCCACACTCCAACTGTGCCTTCGGGCCCTTACAGTACCCTGGGAAAAATACCATCTGGCCCCGGACCTTTGTTAATCTTAACATGTTCTAGTCTCTTTTGAATTTCCTCATGTGTGAACCATGCATCATTACTTGCATTACTAGAATTGGTACTATTAAGAAGGAAACCTTCAGTTACTGGTTCCTCATTTGTGTAGACAGATGAAAAATATGAGTTCAGAATCTGCGCTTTTATTTTGTTTTTATCAACCAGCTGACCCCCATCTGATAGTAAGGGTCCCACCCCTTCCTGCTTCATTTTTTTAATTTTAAAAAATTCTGAGGATTTACTTTCCCTTTAATCTTGCAAATGTTGTTTGTTTTGCAATTTTAACTCTGCTATACATGATGTTGATTCATGCTGTTCTTATTAGACTCTAAATATGCCACATGGTCTTTACCTTCTGCATCAATGTCCTTTCCTGGCTCTTGATAAATGGTTGAAAAGACTCACAGGATAATTTTCTTGTATCAGATGTGAATTGGTTTCTGTGAAGAAGGAATGATACAACGGATTACATCGTGAAGCTCATTTTTTTTTGGTTCTTATGTCCATCCAGTTCTTCCCTTCTACAGCAGGTTGACAGGATACAGATTTTGAAATTCATTGAGGGTATAACTATGGTACAGAAAGGAATGATTTTGTCCCCAGAATATAAATTGTAGAACAGAAAGTCATTAGATGAAGCTGAGAAAGATTTCTGTACTAAAAAGATGTCACCATGAAAATTAGAGTGTGCATTTTGGGGGGAAGGGTGGACCACACAAAAAAATAAGTTTCAATGCAAGGTCAATATTAAGAACATTATTTAAATTATGGTTAAGAGTTTAAAAGTATGAGCAGATTAAAGTATTGCTTTCGTTACAATTATTTAGTCTATGGGTGTTATTTATCAAAGTCCGAATTTATCTCAATATGTTCTGCTACAAACTCCGATCAAATCCACTCAGGTTTTTCACGCTTATTTATTACATTTTCCCAAAAATTTGCTTTGCGTGAAAAAATCCGATTTTCACGTTTTTTTTTCTATTTCCATCTGATTTACACGATTTTTTTTGGACTTTTTCCATCCGATTTACACGATTTCACGTTTTTTTTTCTCGTAATTTTCACCCAAACTTCGGGGTATTGCCCAAAACCCAGCGCACATCAAAAATCATTGGGACTTCACCCATTGATTTATATGCAACCTTGACAGGTCTGAGATGCGGATTTTCAGATAAAGACTTTTCCATCCTGGGGTTTTTTTAAAAGTCTGATTTCACATTAAAAAAATCACGAATTTTTAGTGATTTTTGCATTCGGAGTTTAGTAAATAACCCTCTATATGTTGTAACATAGCTATATTATTCATGGCTAACAAAATATGAATTGCCTATAAGAACAGCATTTCTTAGTGGAAACATGTAGATGTCAATTGATGCTAGCTTGAAACCCAAGTTAAATAACATTATTTATTTTTTAAAAAAATTTGATTTTCAAAAGTCCATCAAATGACTCCAAATTGATTGTAGGAGGTCTCCCATAGGCTAAAACACCTATTGGGCAGGTTTTAGATGGCAGATAGTGGAATTCTTTTTCTTAAAGGGAAAGTACATATAAAATCGAATTTGGACTATTCCCTAGTCGAATTGCACTAAAATAAACTCGAAATTAGAATTTAAAAATTTAGAATTTTCAATTCGACCCTTGATAAATCTTCCCCTAAGAGTCACAGAGATAAGCAAATGCACAATGGTGTAAGATCAACTTCATTTGATCTTTGTCATTTGTAGCATAAACCCACACAGTACCAAGCCCAGAGAATTAGTTTTTTTTTAATTTCATTACAAACAGCACAGGCTCACTGGCCATTAAAAACGTATGTTGGGATTCTAAAGTAGATTATTAGCTTGGCTTTATCTGTAGGGTACATTTGATGGAAAATGCGGCTTAATTTATACATGACATGTGTTTTAAAATACACCCGCATGCATTACTTGTCATTATGATATTACAAAAGGACTTTTTGTACATTTTCAATACTGTCACAGTGTCTCCGACTGTCGGTGCCCTTAAATGAATGCAACGTTTATGAAACAGCCCACAATAATGAAATTAATTAAGGAACTCTAAGGAGCAGATTTACAAAGCTCGAGTGAAGGATTCAAATTAAAAAAACTTCGAATTTCGAAGTGTTTTTTGGGCTACTTCGACCATCGAATGGGCTACTTCGACCTTCGACTACTACTTCGACTTCGAATCGAACGATTCGAACTAAAAATCGTTCGACTATTCGACCATTCGATAGTCGAAGTACTGTCTCTTTAAGAAAAACTTCAACCCCCTACTTCGGCAGCTAAAAGCTACCAAAGTCAATGTTAGCCTATGGGGAAGGTCCCCATAGGCTTGCCTGTGATTTTTTGATCGAAGGATATTCCTTCGATCGTTGTATTAAAATCCTTCGAATCGTTCGATTCGAAGGATTTAATCGTTCGATCGAACGAATAATCCTTCGATCGTTCGATCGCAGGATTTGCGCTAAATCGTTCGACTTCGATATTCAAAGTCGAACGATTTTAGTTCCTGGTCGAATATCGAGGGTTAATTAACCCTCGATATTCGACCCTTCTTACATCTGCCCCTTAGACTTCCACATGGTCGCCAAGACATCCATCCTGCTGCTTCGTTCTGATAAATAGTACACAATTGTGCCTATGGAAACCTGGAACAGATGTAGGCTCCAGAAGTGAATAAAAGAGAAAATTATGCATTATGTGCAAAGAATGAGGCAGTTTGCTTCCAAAATTTTACTTTGCATACTGTACTTTGTATTTGTATGTTACCCCTAATGTATAATCTACATTGTCTAGTAAACAAATTATCATAACCAATAATCAGATCTGGACAAATATTCAAAATAGACCTTTGCATTTCAAGTAGCCCAAACAGCCTATGGTCTATGTAATTCTACGCAGCAAAAACTTCCTATTTCCCCTTGATTCTCTCCTGACCATGAATGCCTCGTGTTGGCTGGAGGGGTCGGCACCTCTTCCGACAATATGAAAGAAGGAACTGACAGACACGGAAGGCCAGTGTCGCGGGGAAATCCCCTGCACGTTTATTTTGTCATATGATGTAACGTTTCAGGTGTGTGCCCCTTCTTCAGACATGACTGAAGAATGGGCACGCCCCCGAAACGTTACATCATATGTTAAAATAAACGTGCAGGGGATTTCCCCGCGACACTGGCCTTCCATGTCTGGCAGTCCCTTCTTTCTATGTAATTCTACACCATCCCTTTGGGTATTTGCAATAATTTGCAGATCTGGACCTGTTAATAATACTGTACAGTTATGCTACTTCTTTTAACTTTTAGGAGCATTGTGCATTGAGCATTTGGGAATCAGAGCCACTCGCTGCTTCGATTGGATCTTTAATGTGTGATAAAGATTATCATTCAATTTGTGCCAGTTCAGTAAGTCAGTGAGTCTGCTAGAATTATATGATATATGCATCAATGATAGGCAGTGGCGTAACTAGATGTTGCTGGGCCCCACAGCAAATTAATTTTAGGGCCCCCAACATATCCAGTGTTTGTCCTGTTTTACCAATATATGTTCAAATTACTCATCAATGAGAGCCTCATGGGGCCCCCTGTACCTCCTGGGCCCCCCTGCAGCCGCAGGGTCTGCTTCCTCTGTAGTTACGCCCCTGATGATAGGTTGTCTCAGACAGGCAACTTGTTACATTATTAAAAATATTTTAGATAATTTTTTCTTTAACTTGTTTTTGTTCTTCGTCACCCTCCATTTATTCTTTGATGCAGTAATTGGTTACACCCTTGATTAAACTTGGTGACGCACTTGAATGTCCTGACAACCTGGCTGAGAATGACAATAAAAGTAGACAAATACGACTGTGGAAGCATAAAAAATTGTTTGGTTAACTTATTAACTGAGCAAAGGCAAGACTTCATTGTGTTTCTTTGTCAATTAACCCTTTCCAGAAAAAGCTGCCTATTCCTTATTTAATCCATCTGCCCTAAATCCTGAAATACTGCAAGCAAATGCTGTACATGTAGCGGTTATTGAATGTAAGAAAATGTTTTGATGGCCCTTTGTATTTTTTTCTGCACTTGATTTTTATTAGCAATTCTAAAGGCATCAATACCAGTGTGTAAGAAAATGTAAGTGCTAATTTTTCATATATGCTGCAAACATCATGACATGTTTACAGTTTGCATTAATTACATATATTACTGTATTAGCAGTAGAAGTCTTAATTAAATAAGTAGAAAAGGGGCTTTAAAAATTACCTTGAGCCCATGGCACATAGGTTACTGACTTGAAACTTCCAGACTAAGTAATAGAGGAAAGGTAACCACAATAAGAAGGAATGGTGAAATTTTGCTTTTATACTAGTTATATTCATATAATAATATAAAATAACAATAATCATATTATTAGTATACTCACAAATGCCTAGTGTGATGAAAACATAGGTTTTGTCTACTAGAGCCAACAGTGCAATGGAAAGCCTGGTATTTAATGGCCCATATGAGTGTCCATATAGACATTTAGGGGCATATTTATAAAGGGTCGAATTAAACAATTTTAAATTCACAAAAAAAAAACACAGACAAAACTCTTGCAACTTTTTTTCTCGAAAGGTAGTTTATTTAAGAATAAAAACCTCTACAAAATATTCCTGCTCTCATTTTTTCCAGGAAAAAAAAAGTTGCATGCCAGCAAGAATCTCAATATGTCATTCACGTTAATTTTAATGAGGCTGAAAATTAAATGGTTTTAATAAACTGGGAAAACAAATAAATACAGTTAAATAAGGAGAAAATTCACATTGACTTCTACACAACCTTGCCAGCTTTTACTTGCCAAGTTTTTTCTGTCTACTTTTTTGTGATTTTTGTTTTCCTTTAATAAATTCCGACTATTTGAGGTTTTGGACATGATTTTTGATAAGTTAGCCTCCTAAAGTTTGGCCTCTACTAACAAATTATAATATTAAGCCCTATTAAGGCAGAGACTTAATCACATATAGGGTAACTTTGAGACCTCTGGAAATTGTGTCGAAACAGTGCATTTTCTAATTGTGTTGTGGGTTTCTAGCTTGCTCTCTAAAAAAACATGCAAAATCAATGAACAGTAATTGACAGCATAGGCAAAGAATAACGAAGACTGAGGAAGGCTTAGCTTCCCCAATAAGACACTTATTGCTATTGTATTTACATATAAGTTCTTTAATGGAAGGCCTTCAGCCCCCTTAAACAAAAATGTTAGCTCTTTTGTTAAGCATTCCTTCCAAAGTCCGCATTAAAAGAAAATCACAGCAACATGGCAGTCCCTTAATATGATCATCATTAAATCGTGATGAAGTCACCTTGGAAACATACCGTTGCTCATTTATCAAAAGTGGTCAAATTTGCTGTTCGCTTATATTTACATACGTAAGCCAGTATTTACCATGCACATATTATAGTAACTTGTACAGTTGTATAAAAAGATTATGCCTATCTACAGCCGAGCAAGGTCACATTATAGTATTTGCTGCTGTTTAGTGGAAGCATTTTCAGCAGAAGGGGCCGATACAGATGAAAAGATGAAAATGATACAGATGAAAATGAAAGAGATGAAAGATGAAAAAGATGAAATTTTAAGTAAAAAAAAATTCATCAGGTGAAAAGATGAATACATTTGATAAATTTGAAGTGATCTGAACAAGACAAAAATCAATTTGAGTTGGAATCAAAGATAAAAGTGAGTTCATCTTGAGCTAAAGCCAACACAGTGGGGCGGAGGGGAGATGGATAAATGATCTGCTTGGTCCAAACTGCTGAGTAAAGAGGAGCTCTGTATCTGCCTCTATTCACCCTTCTGCTGGAAATGCTTTCTTTGCTTTGCAGGTGCTATTAACTTTAAAGAGGTAGTCAATGCTGCGGTGGTGGTTATTTAATAAACATATTGGCTTTATCCTTATCTGAATTGAGTTTCTTAAACTTTTATAGGACCCATTCCCAGTGCTATAAACACTGTTAGTTACAGTCACAATAAACTGGTGTTCACAGAATGTATGGTAAATGTATCATCCTTTAGTTCCAATAGCAACTATTGGTTCCATTATAAATCAATAAGATGTTTTTATTGGTTGCATTGTAAATGCATAAGCCTTTTGTCACGGTCGGCACCCAACACCAGAACAAATGCCAAGCACCCTGGTCTTGGCTCGTGCTTCACCTGTAGTGTGACCGCCTTTGGCCTCGGGAGGAGCCCTTAGCTACTTGGATGCCACCAGGACTTAAACGAGAGGTGCAAGGCTAGAGGTTCTGGATAGGCAGAGGGGCACGACTGTTAGCTAGAGTCTTTTAGGCCGAAGGTCGTGGTACAAGACGTTGGGCAATAGAGTAGTCAGATCAGGTCGGGTTGAGGCAGGCGGAGAATAAACGTAGTCAGGCAGGCAAGGGTCAAACCAGGAAGTCAATCAGAAGGGTTAAGCAGAAGAGGAAGTCGGAATTCAGGCAAGTGTCAGGATCCAGAGGTCAGAATAGTCAAAAGCCAGGCAGGGGTCACAACAGGAATCAAACAGGTTCAAAACAGGTATAGCAAAAGTTCAGAAAGCACCAGGAACAAACTCATATAACTGGCAATGTGTAAAAAGAAAATGTACCTTTAATTACATTAAATTTCGCACCATTGCGCGCTGACGTCATACATCAGCGTGCCTGCGCCTTTAAATACCAAGGAGGCGCTTCCTAAGATGCCGGTCCCTGCCGTCCCCCCACTAGACCACCAGGGTAAGTTTTCGGAACACCTTTGTTATGATCAACAAATGTAATTATGCTCCTTAACTGCAACTAAACTCTCAGCATCCTGAGGTAAGGTTTATTTATAAAACAAAAAAATTACTCAAAACTGGAATATAAAAAAGTTTTTGATTTTTTGTTTTGATCGGAAAATACACAAATTGGATTTTTAATAAATCTGCCTCGCAGTTTTTTTCCATGACATGGCAACACTATTAATATAGTTTGTTCCGTTCAGTGACACAACTTTCAGCTAGATACCTTTGCATCCTGACACTTGAACGGTGAATGAATTGACTTTTTTAGTGCAGTCTAATCTTTGATATTTTAATTATATTAGAGAAAATGATTTATTACAGTTCTACGCAAAAGGCTGCAAAGAATGTGTCAGCTTAAAAAAGACTACCATAACAATCAAAGCCTAACATCGTTTAATAACCTGGAAGGTTGTGCAGAACAGTTAGCCAAGGCCACCCTGATGGTATTTCTCTACCCTGGGCAGTAGGCTTGATAATGGTTGATTAAACTAATTTTAAACAAACATTTGACTGCCAGGAAGTTGAATTCAAGAGTGTACCTGCTCAGCTTATTGTGAGGTTAAGGAAATGCAAACGGAAAATGAACTGAATGAACAATTGAGACAATTCCACCGCAGATGGAAGCTTCCGTAACGGGATGAAGTGGGCCATCTTGCTAAAGCGATCAATGACAACCCAGATGACAGTGTTCCCACTGGAGGGAGGAAGTTCGACTATGAAGTCCATTGCCAAATGAGTCCATGGACGAGAGGGGACAGGCAATGGCTGTAGTAACCCGGCTAGGGCGAGAATGGCTAGGCTTGGAAGTGGCACAAACAGTACAAGCAGCAACAAAGTCTTTGACATCTTTACGAATAGTCGGCCACCAGACTAGACGCCGTAATAGTTCAAGAGTCTTAGCAGGTCCAGGATGTCCAGCTTGCTTGGAGCTATGAGTCTGTTGCAGGATAGGCAGACGAAGTTCAGGAGGTACAAATGCCATTCCGATGGGGGTATCAGGAGGGGCAGAAGATTGACCGGCCAGAATTTGATCAGCAAATTGAGGGTACAAAGAAGCGATGATCTTGGCAGGAGGGATAATTGGCTCTTGCCTTTCAGGAGAACGATCCACCGGAGTGAAACTTCGGGACAGAGCATCGGCTTTCCGATTCTTGGAGCCTGGGCGATAAGTCAAGACAAACTTAAATCGAGAGAAGAAGAGAGCCCATCTTGCTTGTCTGGGATTCAGCCTCTTGAGAGATTGAATGAACTCAAGATTCTTATGATCTGTGTAGATCGTGACTGGTTATCAAGGAACCTTCAAGGAGGTGACGCCACTCTTCTAAGGCAAGCTTGACGGCCAAGAGTTCTCGATTTCCTACGTCATAATTTTGTTCGGCAGGAGAGAACTTCTTAGAGAAATACGCACATGGGTGCAACTTTCCATCAGAGATTCCTCTGATGGAAAGGATAGCTCCAGCTCCAACTTCAGAAGCATCCACCTCGATGAAGAAAGGTGACTCCGGATCAGGATGGCGGAGAACCGAAGCAGAAGTGAAGGCATCCTTCAAGGATTGAAAAGCTTCAATAGCAGGTGGGGGCCATGAGCTGGGTTTACCCCCTTTTCGGATGAGGGCCAGGATAGGTGCAATACGGGAAGAGAACCCCTTAATGAATTGCCGGTAGTAATTGGCAAAACCAATGAATCTCTGGATTGCCTTGGTGCTCAGCGGTAGAGGCCACTCTTGGATTGCAGACACTTTCACAGGATCCATCTCGAAACCCTCTGGGGAGATGATATAGCCCAGAAAAGTAATCTTGGACACTTCAAACACGCATTTCTCCAACTTGGCAAAGAGAGAGTTCTTCCTCAAACGAGAGAGTACTTCCTTCACCTGGGAGCGATGGCTTGCTAGGTCCTTGGAGAAAATCAGGATGTCATCAAGGTACACGACCACAAACTTTCCCAAGAGATCCCGGAAAATGTCATTCACAAATTCTTGGAAGACAGCGGGGGCATTGCAGAGACCAAAGGGCATCACGAGGTATTCATAGTGCCCATCACGAGTGTTGAATGCTGTCTTCCATTCGTCACCCTCACGGATGCGGACGAGATTATACGCCCCACGGAGATCCAACTTAGTGAAGATTTTAGCCCCCTTCAGTTGGTCGAAAAGTTCTGCAATCAGAGGCAATGGATACCGGTTCTTAACTGTGATTTTATTAAGTCCCCGGTAGTCAATACAAGGACGTAGGCCACCATCCTTCTTCTCTACGAAGAAGAATCCAGCCCCTGCAGGAGAAGTAGAAGGGCGAATAAACCCCCGCTGGAGATTTTCTTGGATATATTCCTTCATGGCAGAGGTCTCGCCTGGGGAGAGAGGATAAGTGCGACCTCTAGGAGGCATGGTTCCAGGCAGGAGATCAACTGGACAATCGTAGAGACGATGAGGAGGGAGAAATTCTGCAGACTTTTTACAGAAGACATCAGAGAATTCCTTGTAAAAGGAGGGAAGCGTCTTCAAATCAGATGTAGAAATATTCACCCTCTGGATGGGTTCAGCAGGAAGGCAGTGCTGTTGGCAGTATGGACTCCAACGGGAAACCTGCCCCGAGGACCAATCAATGATAGGGTTATGCAGGCGTAACCAGGGAAGCCCCAAGACGACTGGAACAGAAGGACAGGAAATAATCAGGAACGATAACTTTTCTTTATGTAAAGTCCCAACCTGCACAGGCAATTCCCCAGTCGTCATAGAGATAAACTCGGATTCAAGGGGTCGGTCATCAATAGCGGTTACTCGAAGTGGAGGAGTCAATGGAAACAAGGGAACATTCATATGCTTGGCAAAGAGAGCGTCCATGAAATTTCCGGCAGCTCCAGAGTCAATAAAAGCTGAGCCAACAATGGTCTTAGAGGACAGACGGATCTGTAAAGGCAGAAGAAACCTGTGAGAGTTTTCTTGTGACTTCGGAGTAATACCCCCTACATGAGTCTTTCCAAGGTTACCTTGAAGAGGGGAACTCTGAGGCTTCACTGGACAGGAGTTGGCAAAATGAGATTGACCCCCACAGTAGAGACAAAGTCCAGCCGTACGTCTCCGGAGTTTCTCCTGTTCAGAGAGACGAGCTCTTCCGACTTGCATAGGTTCCTCCGGAGGAATAACAGAAGGCTGCAGGGGGGTAGGAGGTAATATTGGTCTTTGAAAGCGAGGAGCCAGCATGGGTTGAAACTTCTTGACTCGGTCCCTATCAGCTTGATGTTCTCTCTGACGGGTGTCCACCTTGACAGACAAAGCAATGAGGTCTTTAACCTGCGTGGGTAATTCACAGGAGACCAGGTCGTCTTTGAGGCGAAGAGAGAGACCATTGTAGAAGGCAGCATGATAGGCATCATTGTTCCAACGAGTCTCAGCAGCGAGAGTACGGAATTCAATGGCATATTCCGCTACACTACGATTCCCTTGGCGGATCTGGAACAGACGAGAAGCAGCGGTCGCCACTCGACCGGGGGCATCGAACACAGTCCGGAATTCTTTCAGGAAGGCTTTAGCATCATCAATTAGAAGAGACTCCTTCTCCCAGTGCGGAGATGCCCATTCAAGCGCTTTCCCCGCCAGACACGTGATCACGAAACCAACCTTAGCTCATTCAGAAATAAATTCAGCAGGTTGCAGGGCGAACCGAATTTGGCACTGATTCACAAAACCACGACAGGCTTGAGGGTCGCCACTGTAGAGGGGCGGTGCAGGAATATGTGGACCAGAAGTGACGGACTGTGTAGCCATGTTGGCAGCAACTGGCGTGGGCGTTGTCGGCGTCGGAATAGTCAGTGTCAGCATGGATAATTTTTCTAGAATTGACTCCAGCGTGTGTCCAACATAATTTTGCCGAGCTTCGTACGCCTCCATGCGAGTATGCAGACCTCGAAAGGCCCTGCCGAAATCTGGCTGAGCTTCCTCAGTGGGATCCATGGCCCAAGAATAATGTCAGGGAGCCGGGAGCTCCCTCCAGGGAGGTAGTCAGGATCAAGGAGGAAGCCCTCTTGAGGGTGCAAGGTCGTGGTATCCAAAGGGTTAAGCAAAATACAAGGTCAAAGTCCAGGCAAGAGTTCAATGGCAGGCAGATCAGGATCAAATAACAAGAGTCCAGGCAAGGGGTCAAAACCAAGGCAGGAGC
Source organism: Xenopus laevis (assembly GCF_017654675.1). NCBI lineage: Eukaryota > Metazoa > Chordata > Amphibia > Anura > Pipidae > Xenopus > Xenopus laevis. The sequence goes on from NC_054384.1 coordinate 56,251,124, forward strand.
AGGAATCAGGATAACAGGATAACAGGATAACAGAAACCCAGGTTCAGGGTAGCAGAACCTATTCTTGGGCGCCCTTCTGGCGTCCTGGGCGCCCTTTTATAGTTGAGTTTGGCGCCATAGTGACGTCGCTGGCGTGCTTGCACCGGCGTGTTTGCGCATGCGTGTTTACACATGCGTCGGCGTTGTGGCGCTGGCGTCCCAGCGTCCACGTGGGCCGACTGGGCGCCGCCATTTTGGATCCTTCGCCACCGGGAGCAGACGCGTCTCTCCATGCTCCCGGCGGCCTTGACAATAAGGTAGTATATTCCAAGGGGATTGTGATTGACATGGTAGTTTTTTGGGAGTCAATAGATGAAGAATCACCTGACACCATGGGTCTAATCTGTTATTGGAACTTTAATCCACCCCAAACAAAGCAACCATATTCTTTTATGGAAGGGAGGCCCAAAGACCAACATTTCTCCCATTAATGCCTGTGGACTTTTATGGAACCATCAGCCCCACTGGATCTGTGCAACCTGGAGGAACAGTAACACCAAGTACTGCAGTATGCCAGCCTATCTGTGGATCTGTGGCTACACATGGACACATTGGACACTCTAGGTAAGGCACAAACATCTTGTGCTAACTTATGATTAAAATAGTTACCAGAAAATCATATCCCTGACTTCTAAGTTCTCTTGCAGGATCATTATACCAAATTATGGATTGTGGGTCGAGAAGGCCTGTTACAGTATTGTTTTCAATATACTGTAACTCTTTGAGGTCCAATATCTAGCCAAAATCCCTTTTTTATGTTATAAAAAATTTAACAATATACATAAAAACATTCTTGGTCCTGCAAATGTTCAAACTTAATTATCATTCAGGTTGATCCTTCAATGATATCTATTAAAACAAGCAAGCATTCAATCCTTTCCTTAAAGGGGACCTGTCATTCAGACATGAACATGAACCAAAAATTCCTATTTTGTTTTTAAAACATCCATATCTGTAAGACTTGTTTAAATGTCTCACAATACACGAAGGAGGATGGCACTCTGGTAAAAAAACAGGTCTTTATTGCTAAGTACTGCAGATATACATAGGCCCTACGCGTTTCGGGAACACATTCCCTCAATCATGTCTCAGCTGTGCAGGGGCCGCTCCGGCCATGAGGCAAGGTGAGAATCTTGCCTCAGACGGCAGGGAGTGGCCAGTTACCAGGGGTTGCCTGCTCTAACCTGCTCCGACGCTACAAGTTAGAAGCACAGAGTGGGAGGGGGGGCGGCAGCAGCCTCTGAACCGCGCCTGCAGCTGTGAATCATATATTGGCTGCCCCCTATATGCCTTATATGTCTTAGATGTCACATTTCCTAGATGTCTCCATCCTCACTATCTGTCCTATTCTGGCACATAACTTTACTCCATGGCCTCAAACGCTTAAAAAGAAGAGCAGTAATAGGAAAGAAGTGTAAATCTATGTCTCAAAGTCTCAAGAAAAAAGGGACATGCTAGCAAACCTAACATCTATCTTTCACAATAAATATTTCTATTAATCATCCAAGATGATTAGTCAGAGATGAATATGTCAGACATATTCACGTTAGGCCTGTCATATTCAGAAGACTATCACGACTTTGCTTGAAAACTAAAAAAATTAAACTTACTGTATGGAATTGACATCCATGCTAAAGAAGATGAACACATTTCAAGCAGAGATGAGAGAGCTTTGGATTGACCTTGCTGCAACAAGAGCCCATACAGATAAACCTGAATTAACACAGATAAAGATCTGAAAGTAAAATGTTAGCATACTGATTTATAACTCATTTAAGCAAAGAGCGATAGACTGACAGCTCCAAGATTTCGAAAATAAAAGCAAGAGCATTACCATAAGAGCATATGCCCTATCATCAGTCCGTTCATAGCAAAATGCTCTTCAGGAAATCGTTAAAAGAATACATGGGTAGGAAGCAGATACCCAAATCAATACCATGTATTCAAACCTATTTCCATGCTACAAAATATAAAAATAATTATTTGCATAGCTTCAAGTACCTGGAAACGTGAAAAAGTTAACAACATTGCATCCTGCCATTCAGAAAGAAATAAGAGACAAGCTATGCTGAAATAGTGAGGTGCATTTATAAACACTGGGCAAATTTGCACCTGGGCAATAACCCATAGCAACCAATCACTGATTAGCTTTTTTTAGTCAGCTACAGGTTGAACACTGAAAGCAATAATCTGATTGGTTGCCATGGGTTACTGCCCAAGAGAAAATGTGCCTAGTGTTTATAAATGAGCCCCAGTATCTTACCCAAACTTAGTTACCAGATATAAATGATGATCGTTTTAAAATAAGGGCATCTGCAAAGGATAGTGGCCTTTAGTGGCCTTTACACCTTTATCAATCTTTGAAAAAGTGTTTTTCCATCACAGCAACAAAACTCACTCACAAATATTTTCTGGAACTCAGCTAGATACGATTTATTCAAGAAATAAAACGAACACTTGCAGCTGTCAAGCAACTTTATATTGATTTCACAGTTTATTAAAATAGTCTCTATTTCAGCCTCATTAAAATTGAATTGAACAATGAGATTTTTGCATGTCGAAGGATTTACCGCAAATACTTTTTTCGAAGGAAAAATCGTTCGATCGAACAATTAAATCCTTCGAATCAAAGGGGTTTCCTTCGATCAAAAAAAGCTTAGAAAGCTTATGGGGAAGTTTGTCAAACTTTGTTAAATCTGGGATGAGAAACTGCTTTGGTGAGTTATGACCCATAAAGGCAAAAGTTATATCAGAACAACGAATTATTTTCCTTCTACAAGCAGCAAGAGTCCCTTCTGCCTACCTCTAGTTCTGGCCCTGCTTATGGCATACAGCCTCAGGTGCAAGCAAATGTTTACTTTTCCTTTAACACATTTTTAATAGCAGGACTGTCAGCATGTCAACTGTCAGATCTTGAGGACACAGGATGGCAGAGATTTTGAACATATTGCATTGGGATGTAATTTTTACTGAATCAGTGTTCCTTACAATCTGTACGGTACTATTTACGGTATTTTAAAGCATATACCATGTGGGCTTTTTAATGCATAGACATACCAAGCAAACACACATTGCTTATATCCGTGCAGGAAGGAATGTAAGTTATTACATTGGTAATTGAGGTGTTTTTAAAGGGGAAGTAAAGTTAAAATAAAATAAGGCTAGTATGCTGTATTTTGTATGCTAAACATAAACATGAACTTACTGCACCACAAGCCTAATCAAACAAATGATTTATGCTTTCAAAGTTGGCCACAGGGGGTCACCATCTTGTAACTTTGTTAAACATCTTTGCAAGACCAAAATTATGCACATGCTCAGTGTGGTCAGGGCTGCTTAGGGATCGACATAAATTATCAAAACAGCACAAGTCAAATAATATCTGCCAGAAGCAGATACAGCAAGACTGATTAATAATACAGAATAAAGAATAGGCAGACTGCACTGGGTCCTGTGTTGTCATGTTATCTAATGTGGATTTTATAGTTTTTGTATTGTAGAGCTCCCAACTCATCTATTTCTTTAGACTTGATGTGCTTTCAAGCCTTAAAATTGTCGTTGATTGTAATAGAATTTTAGTCTGTGGTTTTCTAATCGCTACTAAGGATGTCGTTTATGGCTTTATATTTATTGGCATAAAACCCTTAGTTATGTGGTGAAAATTCAATAAACTGGAGGTGCATTTATTTCATATAGGTTTCTCTATACTGCAGTATCATTCTTTCTGTAATTTGGATGCTCAGAAGGATTAATTAGTTGATGGCTCTATTTTTTTTTATTTCATCAGCAAATTACAGAAAGATCCCTTATCCGGAAAACCCCTGGTTCAGAGCATTCTGGATAACAGGCCCCATACATGTATTTAGGAATTTCATTAAGCATTATGGAAAGTCTACCTACCATATAGTCCATTTTTAGGAAATACTTCTAATTTTTTAAAAGTAATTTCTCTGAAAAAATAAAACAGTACCTTGCTCTTGATCAGAACTAAGCTGCATTAATCCATATAGGTGGCAAAAACTTGTTATGTTTATTCCCTTTTCTGGAAAACCCCAGGTTCCAGGCATTATTTATAGTAAATCCTATACTGTACTAATTAAATGTTTTGTTTGATTGATTGTTTTTTTAAACATATATGACTAATACTAAACTAATATAATATACTAAACTAATATTTAAACTAATAAGAAACTAATATAACACACTAAACTAATATTTTAGCTAGTATTTTCGAAAAATAGTATTACTTAGATGCTTTATACTTCTTAAATTATTAATAGGACCCTGACGCCAATCAAAGTCAGTCTTGTTCAGTCTTCAGTAGGATATGAGGACAATTGTCTGAGATTTTACTGTCCATTTATATCCTAAACATAATATGCAATATTACAATTTTCCTCCATACTGTGACAGAATCAATTCACATTACATGGAGAGATGATGGATCAGAAAAATATGCCCGAAGGATGTGCCTAGCAGCCAAAGTTATCTTTATAGAAGACACGCTGATCTGGCATTTGTTATGATTTGAATGTGCTTGGAAACATGGAACCTCAATTCTCTACTTGTCAGGTTGATATAAATGGGTGGACAATCACACATTTAAAGAGTTTATAGAACTATATTATTCTTTTTAAGAGTTGTGCATATTTTATATTATTTTTTGGCTGGTGAATCCTCCTCGATATATTTT